>NC_044988.1:44152896-44418907 GCF_008728515.1 Papio anubis | reverse complement strand
GATTGGAGCGTATTTGCCCTAACTCTTTTCCGGGCTTTTTGCTGGCCATCCTCCACTCTCAGCTGGTGTGTCCTCCCACTTTCTCAGTGACTCCACCAACGTAGTTACTCTTCCCCCATTTTTCTGTCTTGGCATCTTGTTTGTGTTTGTCACTCCATTTCTCATTTTGCAGTTAATTGTTATTTGTTTTTGGATCATCTGTTTTTTTGAGGTTTAAGTTCTGTAATAATGGGTCTGCTCTACTTTGCTTGTCATGGTGTACTTGGCACCTATGCACCATGCTTGCCACATAGTAGGTGCTCAGTATATATATGTTGGAAAAATGAATGTGTGAAATTAATATACTGTCTTAGTCCATTTGGGCTGCTGTAACAAAATCCATTAGACTGGGTAATTTATGAACAATGGAAATTTATTTCCTCACAGTTTTGTAGGCTGCAAGGTCCAAGAGTAAAGTGGCAGCAGATTGAGTGTCTGGTGAGGGCCCGTTCCTCCTAAATGGTGCCTTCTTTTTGTTCTCATGTGGCAGAAGGAAGCCAAAAATAGTGGAGGGAGGGGAAAGAAAAAAAAAAAGGAAGAAGCAAAAAGGGACAAAGAGACTCCCTCAAGCTTTTTTGTTAGGGCACTAATCCCATTTACAAGGGTGGAACCCTATCACTTCCCAAAGGCCCCACCTCTTAATACCATCACCTTGGGGGTTAGGTTTCAACATATGGATTTTGGAGGGACACAAACATTAAACTATAGCGTGTACTATTAAGAAAATATAGATGGATCCTCAGAGTAGACTGCTAGGATTTGCAGTACATTAAAGAAAAAAAATCTAGCCATCATTGAGTTCTTAATGAGTATAGGGCACAATGATAATTGCTGTGATTATTCAAATAGTTAGTTAAGGGATCTTCTGGAATACACATTTTAAAAAGATGATTGTGACTGATTGTGTTCGTAAACTGAAATGCATACATAATTAAATAAAGTCCAAATGTTTGGGCATAGTAAACACTATCCATAATTGTTGGTGTCTCCATTGCCATTTTTATCTGATGGGCTGACTCACTTTTCACTTGAAGTTTGTATAAACGAGCTGTCAGAATCTTAAAGGATACAGTGAGCTCATTGCCTTTTGTTAACTTTTTACCCTCTTTTACCTGACATTCTTTTTTTCTTTCTGACGCCTTCATCCATTCCCTTTTCATCTACCTCATGATAAAAATAGGAACCTAAGATGACTAATAAAACACCCAAAAGCAGATACTTGCTAGCTTTGTCTTTTGAAATGTGCCAAACTTCTTCATTGCTTGTGTTCTGAAAATTCATCAGTCTTTCTGGTCCCCTTTCTGTTTCCTTCTTCCCTGTTTCCCCCTTTTGTCTCTGGTTGTAGAACATTATTCTATGACCAGAGAATAGAATTCCTCAAAGGCATAGTGATATTTGGTTTAGGTACATTTTTGAGTAATATATAGTTCAGTACCATGCATGCTATATGTCTGAAGACTTAATAGCCACCAACAAATTGGAAGAACCCTGAAATTGCCTAAAACTGAAGAGGTATTTGGGGATTTACATATAACTTTTATTACTGTATAAAGTAATTTCTATGTTATTTATTTTTATTGTCTAGAATGAAAATATTCATACCAGCAAGGGTCTTTTAAAATTACCTTGTAAGCAGAATGTTATAGTTAGAATGAAAAATGTTAAAACTCCATATAGCTCTGATGAATTAACCTTTTCAAAGGTGTGGGCATAGTTTTTGGTCTCCCCTTTAGGCAATACAGCTATAAGCTTTTGATTTTTATTTATTTTAGTAGTTAGGAAAGTTTTCTGCAAGAGTAACTTGACTTTTATGGAGGAAAAAAAAAGTCTGTGTGTGTGTGTGTGTGTGTGTGTGTGTAAAGTTCTGTGTGTCAGATCTCCCATTGGCTTAAGGGATTCTTTGCCATTTAAAAATTTCAGCCTATTTTGAAAGAAATTATACCTGTAATGTGTAGCTTGGTTATATTAAAATAATTTTATGTAATCACTGTAAGAAAATTAAGCCTGTGATTGGCTATGTAAAACGTATATTTTAAACAATACATTCTCTTTGTCTCAGTACAGTAGATGGGTCCTATATTTTCAGCAGAACTTAGTTATGTAACTTATATAAGGATACCTTTTCAGAGAATCCCATATAAGTAAAAATTATTTGGTAATATGTATTTAACCTACAAAATAATTTATTTGAAAGCATTTTGTAAAACTGCAAAGTGTAAAGCAAACGTAACATAGTATATACGTATAATATATTGAAGAGCACTGCTGTTTTTGTAAAAGCATTATTTTTTTCAAGATACAACACATTTTGATATAGCTATTTCATACAGTCTCACAATGGCTCCCTTAAACTATAAAAATACTTTATAAAGAGTTAAAAAAAGAATACATTTATTAAAAAACCTAACAAATATCTAAGAAATAAAAGTGAGTGTTATCCTTGCTCATTTTCCAGTTGTGAGACCTGCCGCATCAAAACAGGGAAAAGGAAGGAAAGGATGCCTGCACTGCATTTTTTTTTTTTTTAATGCTAGTTTTATGAATTTATAGACACTCCAGGTTTAAAAAGCCTTTATTGAACACATCCTTTACATCAGGCATTAAGCTATTTTAGGGGGACAGACTTGACATAGGGGGTATGGGTATGGAATGGGAGTGTCCAAGAAGTCTGGAGTCCACATTTTTTCTCCAGTCAAGTCTCAATGTTGACAGTGGCCAGGGGCCAGGGGCCGGGGCCAGGGGCAAAGGGGAGAGGGACACATGTGCAGGGATGTGTTGCTTTGTATGGTTCTTAGTAATAAAGGACAATAGTTGGAGATGTTATTGTTTAAATATTAAGACAAATTTAAGGCAAATAATTCTATCTTTTTTGGGTAGAGAAGTATGTTTCAAACATGGCACCAACAGGAAAAAAGAGTGATAGTTTTGATTGTTATGACAAAACGCTTATAAACCCATTTCAAAGATAATGAACTGAGATTTTGAACATATATGAAAGAAGGTTACACTGCAAATGGATCCAGAAAGAAAACACTTTGATGAAAATATTGGCAAAGGGACATAAGCAGACAATTAAAAAAAAAAATACAGGTCGGTCAGGCCGTTATATTAATTTCCTATGGCTGCTATAACAGATTAAAGCTTGGTGTTTTCACATAATACAGGTTTATTCTCTTACAGTTCTGGAGGTCAGATGTCTGAAATGGGTTTCACTAGGTCAAAACCAAGGTGTCCCCTGGCCATGCTCCCTTGAGAGGCTCTAGAGGAGAATCCATTTCCTTGCCTTTTCCAGCATCTAGAGCTACATTCCTTGCATTCATTGGCTCATGGCCACATCCTGCATCTTCAAAGCCAGCAGCATAGCATCTTCAAATCACTCTCCTTCCATGGTCCCACCACCTTCTGTTTTGCGGTGTCTCTCTACCTCCCTGTTGTAAGGAGATTTGATTTGTGATTGCCTTTAGGGCACACTCAAATAACCCACAATAATGAGTCTATTCAGGATCCCTAATATCTATAAAGTCTCTTTTGTCATATAAGGTACCATTCATAGGTTCTAGGTATTAAGGCCTGGATAACCTTGGGTGCCGTTATTCAGACTACCGCACCTATTGAATAGCATGTGGGGTGGAACAATGCATATATGTTTATCTGTGTATGTATGCATGAAGCCTGTGCAAGGACATACATATGGTATGTTTGGGATTGATTATTTCATGTGTTGAGATTACAGGGTATTTATAATTTTCGAAAAGTTCCTTTTATATAATTTTTTTGTATTTTCAGAATTTTTATGGAATATATTTTATTAGTGATCAGAAAAAGCTAAGTAACTCTTGGAAAGATGGTTTTTTAATAGACAATTTTGTAAGAACAGTTTTAGATTTACAGAAAAGTAGAAAATATACTGGAGTTCCCACAGACCCTATACCTAGTTTCCCCTGTGATTAGTATCTTACATTAGTATGGTACATTTGTTACAGTTTATGAACCATTTTGGATGCACATCACTAACTAAAGTCCATACTTTGTTCAGATTTCCTTAGTTTTTACCTAATATCCTTTTTTTTTTTTTGAGATGGAGTTTCACTCTTGTTTCCCAGGCTGGAGTGCAATGGCATCATCTCGGCTCATTGCAACCTCCGCCTCCCAGGTTCAAGCCATTCTCCTGCCT
The DNA here is from genome assembly GCF_008728515.1 of Papio anubis. Taxonomy (NCBI): domain Eukaryota; kingdom Metazoa; phylum Chordata; class Mammalia; order Primates; family Cercopithecidae; genus Papio; species Papio anubis. The sequence goes on along the minus strand of NC_044988.1, from coordinate 44,414,694 downwards.
CAGTCTCCCGAGTAGCTGGGATTATAGGCATGAGCCACCATGGCTGGCTAATTTTGTATTATTAGTAGAGATGGAGTTTCTCCATGTTGGTCAGGCTGGTCTTGAAGTCCTGACCTCAGGTGATCTGCCTGCTGCAGCCTCCCAAAGTGCTGGGATTACAGGTGTGAGCCATCGTGCCTGTCTTGTGTGTGTGACAGAGAGAGAGAGATGGAGTTTCGCTCTTATTACCCAGGCTGGAGTGCAATGGTACGATCTCGGCTCACTACAACCTCTGCCTCCTGGGTTCAAGTGGCTGCCTCACCCTCCCAAATAGCTGGGATTACAGGTGCCTGCCACCATGCCTGGCTAATTTTTTTGTATTTTTAGTAGAGACGGGGTTTCACCATGTTGGCCAGGCTGGTCTCAGGTGATCCATCCGCCTTGGCCTCCCAGAGTGCTGGGATTACAGGCATGAGCCACGGCGCCTGGCCAGTATCCTTCTTCTTCTGTTACAGCATCTGTCTCATCCAGGAGATCACTGGATGTTTAGTTGTCAGGTCTCCTAAGGCTCCTCTTGGCTGTGACAGTTGTCAGACTTTCCTTGTTTTTGATGATCTTGACAGATTTGAAGAGTACTGATTAGGTATTATGTAGGAATTTTGTACGTGTTGGAATTCATCTGGTATTTTTCTCATGGTTAGACTGGGGTTATGTATGGGTTTGAAGGAGGAAGCCCAAAGAGGTAAAGTGTCATTTTCATCATATCCTATCAAGAATACATACTATCAACATGATTTATCACTGTTATTGCCCTTGATTGCCTGGCTGGGATATTGTTTGTAAGGTTTTTTCCACTGCGAAGTCACGGCTTACCCCTCACCTCTATCCCCTTTCCATGTTGCAGTCTTAGGAGGTCACTATGTGCAACCCACAATAAAAGAGTCTGGGGAGTTACGCTCTTTAAGGCAGAGTTTATCCACAAATGATTTGGACTTTTTTGCCCCTCTTAGACTGTACCAAAGGGGTCATGTAAAAAAATCCTCATCAAAGTGTCATAAGAGATATTGACAATATCTCAGAGGATAAGAGTCCAGTATTCTCAAAAGAATCTCGTAAGGCTTCATGAGATTCTGAGCATGTTTCATTTTAGGTTGGAGATTACTAAGAAACCTGCAGTAACTGACCATTTAAGGGATATCTAACATCATATGGGTGGCCCACCTTTTGTAATTTCTAAAAGGATATGTTGTAATTGATTAAATACTTAAGATCTGTACACATTAGATCAATTATTCTCTTACATGTTACATATTATTCACAAAAATGTAGTTGGAAGCTGGACTTAATTTTGAAAGGAAAAAAAAATTAGATGAGAGATATTTATACTGATGGAAAAATGAATGTGTGGAATGCACTTTACGAATAATTTTGCGGTTGGGCTTGCAGTTCTCTTTTCCTTCCTTGAAAAAGCCTGACCTTCACAACACCAGGTCTTTTCATGTTTCTAAAGAATCTGTAGTTTTGTAGTACAGCACACATGATATTTGCTGTCATTTGGTGAATATCTGTCTCCCCAACTGGACTGAGAGCAGGAGGGGAGCAGGGACCATGTGTGCTCCACTCACTGCCGTGTCCCCTGTGCCTGGCACATAGTAGGCATACAGATATAAATGGACTGTCATTGCATATGCTCTTTTGAACTTTTAGAAATATGGGTGGTTAACTATAGGGTACATTTTTGGGTAAATAATCATAACATAATTCTGTGTGAAAAGGGTAATTTAAAATAGTAGTATCAAAGATACATTTAGCTGTCTTGTCCCCTCCACATGAGGTGTGTGTATATATATATATATATATATATATATGGAGGGGTATGTGTGTATGTGTACATGTATATACAGAGGGGAAGAACACTGGAAGTACATTATTGCAAAACATTAAGAGTGATTATCTCTGGGTTATAAGATTATGGCTGGCTTTAATTTTCTTCTTTGTTTTTTAGCCCTTTCCAAGGAATGTACTATTTTATAATTTGGAAATATCACAATATTTTACCTGCTATTACTTTTTTTTTTTTTTTTGAGATAGAGTCTTGCTCTGTCATCCAGGCTGGAGTGCAGTGGCATGATCTTGGCTCACTGCAACCTCTGCCTCCCGTTTTCAAGAGACTCTTCTACCTCAGCCTCCCGAGTAGCTGGGACTACAGTTGTGTGCCACCACACCTGGCTAATTTTTGTGTTTTTAGTAGAGATGGGGTTTCTGTGCCTCAGCCTCCCGAGTAGCTGGGACTACAGGTGTATGCCACCACACCTGGCTAATTTTTGTGTTTTTAGTAGAGATGGGGTTTCTGCATATTGGCCAGGCTGATCTGGAACTCCTGACCTTGTGATCTGCCTGCCTCAGCCTCCCAAAGTGCTGGGATTACAGGCATGAGCCACCGCGCCTGGCCCCGGTATTACTTTTATAATCAGAAAAATTAGTGAGTCCTATACTAAGAAGTTTCAATTCTAGCGTGTGCAAGAGCCCTTGAGGCAAGATAAGAAATTTGTGAAGTCAGCGACCACCTTATTCCCCAGGAGAGCTTTTATCTGTTTAAACCAGAAAAGTACAGCTGAACTTTAGAACTGTGTTCTATCTTAGAGTCTTTGAACTAGTATTTCCTCTGCCTATTATCTTCAAGTTTCATCAAAACCACTTCAAATATTGTTGATCAATTATTAATTTAAAAGTGGAGTTTTCCAACTATGTTAGTATGACTGTCATGTCATATATGTGTTTCATCCCCTTTGCTAATTTAACTTGTGTGCATTAATCTAAAAACTTTGGGGAAAAATTAATTTTCTCTTATTTAGTCTTTTTTTAAAAGTCCATGATATAAAATCTACGTCTAAGTCAGCAATAACAGCCTACATTTTTCCTTAAGACAAAAGAGATCATTCATTTTTTTTTTTTCTTAATTGACCTTTTTTAGATAGGAGATGAATCCCTGGATTAGATGAAAAATCATGAAAATATTCTGTGGTTTTTATAAATCCAGGCCATTTGTATTTTCCTTGCCTGTTTCTCTAGATAATTAAACAGTGATGGATTAGAATTAGGCTGCAGCAGAGACTGGGGGAAAAAAATCTCCCGGCATCCCTTCCTGCAGAAGCATCCGCTACAGCAGTGAGTGTAGCTGCCACTTTAACTGACATGTCTTAAATTCTGCCCTGGAAAGCCCTGGGATGCTGTCAGCTGCCTCGGCAACTACTTTGCTTGTGCCTGAGAATTGAGTCTCATTGGAGACCAAGGAATAAAATAGAAATTGAGGATTTTTGTTGACTTTAAAATTGAGGATTTTCTCTTCTTTTTGTTGGCTTAAAAAAAAAAAAATCTGGTAGAAGAGAGGGAAAGACATCTTCATAGTGGGACTGTATTCATTCCTCCAAAGTTACAGCTGCTCTAAATCTGTGAGTATGTTGTATCTATTTAGCAGTTCCTGGGGGTATGATTCAAATGTTCTCTTTAAATCTATGAGGTTTTAATTTAAGGAAGACTATGTAAATTTTTTAAACCCCAGTTAAATTTCACTGGAGCCTGCAGTTTTTGTTAGATGACATTGTCTTCCTTAAGAGCTTCATGTCAAGCCTGCTTGGCTTGCCCTCTAACCTTCCCCCTACCTTTTTAAAACTTCCTAAGGTGAGTGCTGAAATTGGAGAAAATAGTGTGACTTGCTGCTGCGGAGGATCTGGTCTTCCCGGGATGCCATGGCTGGTTTATTGCTGCTGCAAGGTGTGCGTCTGGGTGGCTGAGACTCCTGCTGCAGAACAATGGCAGGATGATGCTGGTTCACTTTGTATTTACTGTTTGTCTTATGTCCTCTGCTGGTTTCATTATAGGATTTTGCTTTGTTTTGTTAGGGTGATTAGAACCTTAGAGATTGGTAAAGTGGCTTGTCCTCAGAAATAGCATGTGTTGATTGTCCTAGACCCTCACCTCTGACTTTGCTGTGCTGGCTTTAGTGGTCTCTTTGTAGCAGATTACAGTAAATGTGAGCCACCAAAAAGTGACCTTTGTATGGCCACCTTTTAAAATTGTGCATCAGAATCAATGCTGGTTTTTTTTTTTTTTTGTGACGCAGACCCTGAAGTCTAAACATCTGTCCTTAGTCATCGTGTCCCATTTTCCCCCTTTGGAATTTCCTGGACGCTACAGTTGTATCCTTGCTGAATTAGTGAGTGAGTTTTGAGCATTCTCTAAAGACAGGTTAATTTTCGATTCTTACCATAACCCCCATATGTTCCTGATTTGTCTTTGTTGAATAAAAGTCGTATTATTTTGGTGAACGGATTCATATAATTTGGCTACTGATTTTGTTCCTTTATCTTAAAATTACATTAGCTGAAATGATTTTTAAAAGTTGATATGTTCAGAGATCAGTAGTCAAAATACTTTTAAACACCAACTGGTACCAGTCATCTTTGTAGATGCAGAATATGTTTGACTTAAGCTGACATATTATATGAGCTTTTTGGGTGCCAGTATTTTGGTTGACTTCCTGCAGGGTAAAATAAATCAAGGATTTAAAAAAAGAAATTTTCTCTACCACCCAGAGATCAAACATCTGCTGTTTTTATTTTTAAACATTTTGTCATACCTAAATGCAGTAACTTTGAATTTAATTAGGAAGGATTGCTAAAATTAGGAAATTCTGCCTTACTTAGACTTGCAAAGATCTTACATTTGTTCATTCATTCATTCATTCATTCATTCATTCATTCAAAAATGTTTACATCTGTTACGAAGCTCTTGCCAGGCTCTGGGGATATGATGCTGAACAAAATATTGTATCTGCCCTCATGGAGCAGATATTTTTAGCAGATGAAGAGGACATTAAAAACCTGATTACCTTATTTCATTAAAATTGTGTTAATTTTTCACCTATAGAAGTGTAAGCACTTTGTAGCCAAACATATAGGACATATAAATACTTGCGACTAGTTCTGCCCCCGATCTGAAGCTACAGATCCCTAGAATGCTTAAGCTGGAAAGATGTTGGAAATGAGTTAATTGGTTCAGCAAGCTTGTGGTCAGTGCTATAGTAAGTGTCGAGTGCAGGTCAGTAAGAAATGGTTCTGCTTTGGAGGAGCTCAGAGTCTTAGTGGGAAAGGAAGGGAAATTGGCTATGTTAGAATGTCCTGTCATCAATTTCCTATTTTACCAGAGAAGAAACAAACTAGATTATTTTTAAAATGTCTTCTATGCCAGGCCCAGTACCCATGGTAAATCTGTTTTTGACTTTTAAAAAAATCTTCAACAGCAACCATGTCGATTGACCTTAATGCTTGCATTTTCCAAATGAGGAAAACGAGGTGCACAAAGGCTAACTCAGTTGCCTAGGGTCACTCAGAATGCTGATTGTAACTCCATCATGCTAAAAGTTGGCAAGTCTGTGCTCCTTGAAGTTGTTGGATTATGTTCCTTAGTCATAGCTTGGTTGAGGGAGCCTCCCCGCCCCCCTTTTTTTTCCTTTTTCTTCTTCTTTTTTCTCCTAAAGCCACAGTGTGCTCCTAAATATCATGCTGTCATGAAACAGGAAAATGCTTAGTTTTTTTGCCTCATGCCCAGAGGTCTTCCTAACATTTTGCACTTGCTTTCTACTTGTTAACAGCACATATACACTTGTCTTTGGTTCACTTTAGAAAGTTCAGGACTGCACTTATGGGCGGATTATGCTTCAGTGGCAGGCCAGTTAAGGAACATGGAAAACATACATCCTAGAAGAGGAATGCTAATGGAAAAATCAAGGGTTTCTTGAATTTTAGGTCCAGAATGCTGTTCACCAACATAAGCGATTCCCTATAGGGTTGGCATGTTCAGAGTTGTACACAGCACTTGTCTCCTGTAATGAGTTGGAATTCTTGCAGATTTGAAAATTGAGGGTAGGGAGTAACTTTTCAGGAGAGAGATTATAGCACATCTTGTTCTAAAGGCCATTTGTCCATTTCCTTTCTGAAAGACTGTTAGAATGTTCTTCCTTAGAATGAAGTCTTCCTTATCGAAGATGAACGTTGCCTCTCTACAGCCTCCTACCCACTGATCTTAAGATAAAACCACTCTTGTGTGTTTACAAAGTAGTCTTTCAAATACGTAAAATGTTCTCCCTTCCAGTCCCTGGTGGGTCTTTGTATATCCAAGACATGTCCTCAGTTATGTCACTTCTTCCTCCTGTGACATATTTCATGCTTCTCTCCATTCTGATCTCTTTGCATTTGACCTGTCATTGTATCTAGATGGTTACAACCAAAACTGGACACTATTTCTAATTTAGTCTGGTCAGCCAAAAGTGCAAATGGGTCATTTTTTTCTCATGATGCAGTAATGTTCTTCTTCTGTTAATGTTTCCTGTGTTACATATCAATAGCTGTGTAACAAATCACCACAGAGCATTTATTTGCTTATGAATGTGCTGTTTATGCAGGTCTCAGAGGAAATGACTCATTTCTGCCAACTTGGAATCACCTGGAGTGGCTCAGCTGGAGCTGAAGGAGCCATTGCTATGATGGCTCACTTACCTGGCTGGCCAGTTAGTATTGGTTGTCAGCTGGGAATTTAGCTAGAACTGTTGGTCAGGGGCTTTGTTCTCCTCCATGTTGTTGCTTGAGCTTCCTCACAGCATGGCAATGTGGTTCTAAGCTTTAGTATTCCAAATGACAAGGAGTAGCAACTGCTAGTCTTTAAGATTTGGACCCCAAACTAACACAGTATTGTATTGGTCAAGTAGTCACAGAGACTACCTTGATTCAAGGAGTGGGGCCGTAGACCTCACTTCTTGACAGAAAGGGTGACAAAGAATTTGTGGCCATTTATAATCTATCACACTTGCTGAATTACTGGTCTCTGTCCTTCTCTCTATTTCCAGCTAAGTCACACACCTTAAACTTCTCAACTAAAACCCCAAGAGTTAGATTTGAATTTTTGTTAAGGTAAATCTCCTCATCTTGTACTTGGATTATTGTTATTTTGCTTGTAACAATTTTATTCTCCTTGAGTTCTTCTTAGAATTACAGTCAGCCTTTTATGTTGTGGGCTCCGCATCTGAGAATTCAACTGACTGTGGATGGAAAATATTTGAAAAAATAACAATACAACAATTAAAAATAATACATATAAAAACAATATAATACAATAAAACATAGCATTTACATTGTGTTAGATATTATAAGTAATCTAAAGATGATTTAAAGTATATGGGAGGATGTGCATAGGTTATATGCAAATACTATGCCATTTTATATAAAGGACTTGTGCATCTGGATTTTGGTATCCTCAGGGGTCCTGGAACCAATCTCTTGTGTAGACCAAGGGATGACTGTATTCTTTTCAAGATTATTTGAATCTTGACTCTGGTGACCATGATATGAACTATTCATCCTGGGGCTGTGTCATCAACATATATAGTTAGAATATTTACTGTGTCCTCACTGAAGACATGATAAACAAGTTAGACAAGACAGGCCTGTGAATATTAGAGAACCCTCTGCAGACTAACATCAAGACGTTAACCAAAATGTTACGTGACTCTCGTGATTTATTTATTTATTTGTTTTTTTATTTTTGAAATGGAGTTTTGCTCTTGTTGCCCAGGCTGGAGTGCAATGGCATGATCTTGGCTCACCGCAACCTCCGCCTTCCAGGTTCAAGCGATTCTCCTGCCTCAGCCCTCCCTAGTAGCTGGGATTACAGGCATGCACCACCACACCCAGCTAATTTTGTATTTTTAGTAGACACGGGGTTTGTCCATATTGGTCAGGCTGGTCTCGAACTCCTGACCTCAGGTGATCTTGCCCGCCTTGGCCTCCCAAAGTGCTGGGATTATAGGCGTGAGCCACCGCGCCTGGCCTGGTGATTTATTTCGGTAAGAAATGACTTAACAGTGCCATTCTACCCAAGTTCTCTGACTTTGCCAGAGAGTCTTAGGTGGTAATTGCAGAAGACCAAACCACACGAGTTTCATGTGAATTTCATGCATGGTTTACTTTTCTTTGGATGTTTTATCAGTCTACAGGTGTGGAAAGTCTTTAGTGACCAAGTGGTATGAATGGATTTCTTTGGTGATCATTTTAGATTAATGGGTTATAGAATATTTTATTTCGAGTCATTATAGGTGGCTGTAATTTAGAAAGCAGGAAAGTATGAAACCAAGACTTGAATTTCTCTTATAGTTTGGGGCTGTAGTCATTGCTTTCTTAGTTAGTAGTTGGGACAGAATTTGAGCCCTTCAATCCGGCAAACCAGGACCCAATATATAGCGTTTATTTACCATCACCCCTCCTTAACATTAGCTTAAGTGTTTTTGTTTTTATTTTTTAAAGTAATAGCATCCCTGTATAGCAAAACCATTTCATATGCCTGCTTGATACCACAGGCTGAATAAATACAGCACATCAACTATGGAAACAGCCACATATTGAAGAACTAAAGAAAAACTCTAGAGTTTAATTACTTGAGTATTTATATGCTCCTTCTTCAGTTTTGTTTGTTTTTCCTACTAATAGAGGTTTGTGGGGAGAGCCCTTATATTTACTGAAAGCTGCTTGTTTGTGAATGAAGGTTTCTGTGATGAAATATTCATGGGTACTTTTCATGATCTACATATGTGACATAAAATGCCAAGTAGGAAGACTGTATTTGATGCAAGGGGCTAATTGTATCAGGAAGAATGTCATTCATTCATCAAGCAGTCATTGAACATCTCTGGATTAAGAAACAGATAGTTCCTGTCCTTAAGAAGCTCATAAGCTACTCACTGTAATTGAAAAGTAGACCAATAATTATACTATGAGTTGTAAACTCCAACCAAAGAACCCAGAGAAGAAACATACTATTTAGCCTGAGAAAATGACTTTTCGGAAGCCTTTATTTTTTTTCTTCCTTTCATGGGTCATGAGGCGAATAAAAGGAAAACTTGTTAGAATTACCTTTAGAAAAACTTTGTTACTCTTTGTTTTAGGTGGTGATCTTTTAAAAGAAAAGGCAATGTCCGCCCCATTCAGTGTCCCACTGAAAACCTGTATATGCTCCCCATTCAGTGTCCCACTGAAAACCTGTATATCTCATTCCAACGTGGAGGGATGCAATGCAAATGGCAAATGCTGCCTCAGTGGCGTCTGCCCCATGACTGCAGGAAGCATTAAGCAGAACTGCTGAATAGCAGGAATATAATGGTCTGTCTAATGGGAAGTTCTTGGCTCCCATAACTCCTCTAATAACATCAGCACCACTATACTCCTGTATAACTCCTCTAATAACATCAGCAACTTCATTCCCTTACATTGATGTGATGTTTCAGTTTAAAAAGTGATTTTACAAAATGGAGCACGTTCTTTCCTTGTGGTATCCCTGGGAGGGAGATAGGGCAGGTGTTGTTATTGCTGCTTTGCTTTTGCGGATGGGGACACTGAGGCCCATGGAAGTGAGGGAGTGGCGCAAAGCCACACTGCCCGCCAGGGACTGGCGTACCTAGGACAGGAACACAGTGGTCTGCTGTGTGTCCCAGCATGCCTTCTCCTAAATCACCCTCCAGTCATGTGGTGAGAAAGGATAATTCATAGATTAGGTAAGAAGTTTTCGGTCAGAAATAAGAGAATCCTCCAACAGGAAAAGGATTTTTGTTTGTTTTTAATTTAAAAAACCAGCAAAGAAAACTAGCAAAATGAAACAGGAGCTGTGCCTCTCTCTTGTCAGTCCAACATTCCATTGCTGTTTGTTTTAAATAATGTGAAGGAGTGTGATTTGCTTGCCTAAGGAAAGAATTTGAAAAGATACAGGCTCTGGTTCTAAGTTTCCAACTTGGTCAGTAATTTGCTATGACTGTGGGCCAGGAAAACAGCAGCTGTTGGAGTAGTTTCTTTTGCTGAAAGAGATAGCAAGCACTACCTTCCATTTTCTTTATAAAAATTTTTTTAAATGGAAAAAAAAATGATTTTAGAGACTCCAGCCTGGGCGACAGCGCACTGCACAGTGCTGCTCACTGCAGCTTTGAACTCCTGGGCTCAGGCTGTCCTCTCAGCCTCCCAAGTAGCTAAGGCTGTAGGTGTATGCCACTACATACATCTAATTTTTTATTTTTTTTTGTAGAGATGGGGTATTGCTATGTTGCCCAGGCTGGTCTGGAAGTCCTGGGCTCAAGTGATCCTCCTGTCTCAGCCTCCCAAAACCCTGGGATTACAGGTGTGAGACACCGTACCCAGCCTGCCTTCCATTTTCTTAGTGAGTAGCGTCTTCGATATGAAGTTAAAGCCAGGTACTACGAGTGCTCACCTGATTTTTGGTTCTTACGAAAGTGCTTTTATCTGTAGACAGTTGTTAAATTGGTCTCCTTGCAGGGGCGATGATCAGTGGAGCCTTATATTCTGCCATCTTGTTCTGCCCCTCAATGAGTAGGGTCTGAATCATGCTTTGTATTTTATATGAAAATGTACTTTTATTTTTTTCAGCTGTTCTTCTTTGCTCTGGAACTTTCATCCCCATTGAGGACAGAAAAGCACATTAAGTGGTCAGTTAAAAATTACATCATCTGTTCAAATTTCCAGCAGTCTCTTTTGAAGTGACTCAGGTTTTCTGAGAGATGTGGGAGGGGTAAATGCCTAGTTAAGTAAAAACTTAAACTATGTATCGGTCTTATATCTTCCTTCTTAAAAGGTTTCCCCTCTCTCTCCTCCTTCTGACATGACATTGGGTGCAGGAAGAGGTGCTGTAGGGATGGCTTCTGTCTGGGGACTGCTACCTGATAGAGGGCCCCATCCTGTTGTCTCTGCATTGGCCTCTCTTCTTGCTGCGTCTGCCACCAAAGGATTTCTGGACTGTTGGTGTGCTTATGGCCCAAGGACTTGGCATTCTCCACTGGCGTTGGTTGGCCCACAGGTTGCTGAGATCCACTTGCCACTCACATTTAATCCCTGTCTCTGCCCTTTGTTAGAGGATCATCATGCCAATAAGCTGTCTTTTAAAAAAACTTTTAATTTTGTGATAATTCCAAACTTACAGAAAAAGGGCAAGAGTAACAGAGAACTTCTGAATGCCCTTAATTCAGTTTTAACATTTTGCCATATTTGTTTTATTACTCTATGTATACACATTATTATGTATTTTCTGAGTCATTTGAGAGTAGGATTTTGCTCCAGAGAAGGTGGTCTAGAAGGTGAACCAAAAGCTTTCTAGTGAATGAAGCTTTCGTATCCTTTCTTTTTCTCTGCTGTCTTCCAATTCTTCTTTCTTTCTTTCTTTTTTTTTTTTTTTTTTTTGAGATAGGGTCTTCCTCTGTCACCCAGGTTGGAGTGTAGTGATGTGATCATAGCTCACTGCAGCCTCAATCAACCTCCCTGTCTCAAGCGATCCTCCTGCTTCAGCTGCCCGAGTAGCTGGGACTATAGGCATGCACTACCATGTCTGGCTAATTTTTCGTATTTTTTGTAGAGATGGGGTCTCCCTTTGTTGCCCAGGCTGGTCTCAAACTCCTGGATTCAAGTGATCTGCCTGCCTTGGCCTCCCAAAGTGCTGGGATTACAGACATGAGCCACCGTGCCTGGCCTGCATTTCCTGTTGTTGATATTCTTAAAAGAGTATGTCTAGAATATCAGGTAGGCCAGGTGTGACTGGTCTGACTAGAGGAGAATGATGTTATCCTTCATTTGCTCCTTTATTTATTCAGTCAACCAGCACAGTGTTATTGAAGATCATTACCTGGAAGACACTGTACTAGGTGCTGCGATACAATCCTGCCTTTATGAAGTTTGTACTCTTGATTAAGAGATAATTATATTTTTAAGTCAGAGTTAATTAGGCTGGGTGCGGTGGCTCATGCCTGTAATCCCAGCACTTTGGGAGGTCGAGGCAGGTGGATCACCTGAGGTCACGAGTTCGAGACCAGCCAGACCAATGTAATGAAACCCTGTTTCTACTAAAAATACAAAAATTAGCCAGGCATGGTGGTGGCGTGTGCCTGTAGTCCCAGGTACTTGGGAGGCTGAGACAGGAGAATTGCTTGAACCTGTGAGGCAGAGGTCACAGTGTGCTGAGGTCCCACTACTGCGCCCCAGCCTGGGCAACAGAACTAGACTCTGTCTCCGGAAAAAAAAAAAAAAAGAGTTTATTAAAAGAAACTTAGGAAAGATGCTATTTTCCTCATTCTAGATGCTATAGTTTTCTTAATACAACTTAAGTTGTATCAGTATTCATGTTCTGTTGTGTTCATAAATTCATTTAAAATAATTCACAACTTTTTACCATGTTGTTAAGTCACATCTCTTTTATCCTGTTTTTATTCAGTTAGATTTTTTGGATTCAGATTCAGGAATTTATAATTTATTCTCACTCAGGTATCATCTTTGAGAGCAGGCATGCTATTATTTTGTGTGTTTTAACATCTGATACTATGCCTGGAATATGGCATTCCTAAATGTTTATGGATAAAAATTAAATTTTAGTTTACTAAATATAAGTTGTCCACTTAGAGCGTTATCTTTTAAAATTATGGTCCATTCACTGCTCTCTTTCCCAGTTTCATTGTTTTGCAGAGATTTTTTTTTTTTGCCTTGCATTCTCTATTTTAATCCCAGTTTCTGATACAAATGTAGAACACATGATAAAGGGAAGTACCTTTTGAGAGAAGCTGTTCAAACAGTTATGAATCCATCTGTTTGAATGAGCTTGTCATTCTCCATTTTCCATATAGAGCTAAGGGACACTTGGCAAATATCACATTTACATGGCCCTCGTGTGCTGCTTTTTTCTCATCTGCCAAAGATGGGAAACAAGGCTGGTATTAGAGAACTTGTGAGAGCGCCATTTCTTAGCTTCCTGTGAGGGCTGATTCCTTCAATAAGGCATGAATCATAGTTAATTTTTAGCAAAGGTAGCTGCATTAAGGACCAAATTGAGATGGTAAATGTGCATAAAGTAATAAGTTTGAAAGCAATTCAGGAATATAATAGTAGACCTATTGAAGCATGTTATCAAATGCAGGAAATAGAAAAGATAAAATTAGAAAAACCACATTCAAGAACTGACTTTTTTAAAGTAGTGAAAGCTTGGAAGACTTCTAAAAGGTCTAAAATAACATGAGAAACATATTGAGTAGTGATGTATTCTGAGTTCTTCATGTGGAGAGGGCTAAAAATAATACATTATACTGTTCTTGCATATTTCTTAGGAGAACTATTTTGAGTTTTGTGTGATATAAAAGGGATGATCAGAGGGTGCTTCCTTAAATTAATATTTGAATATTCCCTTCATGAATATAGACTTAAATTACTCAAAATATGTGCTTAACTTTTTTCATGATTGTTAAAATAGTGCATTATCATTTTGGAAAAAAAAAAAAAAACCATAGAAAACTACAAAGATTCTAAAGATTACCCACACCCTACAGATAATACTAAGGGTTACAGTTTTGATTGAGGAAGGCTTTGTAAGAAGTCTAAGCGTAGATTATTTAGGGAGAAGATTTTCTAGTTTATCAGTTCGCCAGTTTCTCGTTTCATAGAACAGTTATATCCTTGTTGGTGCTTGCCCTTTGGCCTTTTTCAGCTGTTTAGTTTTTCCTTCTTAAGGAACAGGGCCAGAGTGGAGAGAAAAAATTGAAAGTATATTCCTTTGATTCTGAAAGCGCTGGTGACAGGCCTGACAAAATGGGATTGGAGTTGGCAGTAAAATGATACTTGGGGAGTATCTTTTTATTTTTGGGCTCTTCTTGCTTTCTCATTGTCAGCAGCAGCACCTCCTCTTTCCTCTGATCATTGGCCATGAGAACAGCTCTTTGAGGAATCACCGTTGTGTAGAATTTGGTCTGGCAAGCAGTTTTTTTTAAGTAAGAAAGACAAATGTTTTTTATGTAGCCAATAATATTAGGCAATAGATTTCCAGTGGTGTGTCAGAGTCCTGCATTTCATAATTCTAGTGGATACCATTTTTTATTTTTAAAGTTTTAGATTTGAAGGTACATGTGCATGTCTGTTACATGGGTATATTGCATGATGGTGGGGATTGAGCTTCTAGTGTACTCACCACCCAAATATTGAACATTGTATCTAAAAGGTAATTTTTCAAACTTTACCTCCATCCTCCCTCCCCTTTTTTGGAGTGCCAAGTGTCTGTTATTTCCATCTTTATTTGCATGTGTACCTATTGTTTAGCTTTCAGAAGTGAGAACCGGTGGTATTTGATTTTCTGCTTCTGACTTAGTTCACCTAGGATAATGGCTTCTAGCGCCATTCAAGTTGCTGCAAAGATGATTTCATTCCTTTTTGTGGCTACATAGTATTCTATTGTGTATATATTCCACATTTTCTTTATCCATTCAACCATTAATGGACACCTAGGTTGGTTCCATGGCTTTGCTGTTGTGAATAGTGCTGTGATAAATGTATGAGTGCAGGTGTCTTTTTTATATAAAGATTTCTTTTCCTTTGGGTAGATACCACGTAGTGGGATTGCTGTCTCGAATGGTAGTGCTATTTTTAGCTTCTTGAGATATCTTCATACTGTTTTCCATAGAGGTTGAAGCAACGTCTGTTCCCACCAACAGTGTACAAGTGTTCCCCTTTCTCCACAGGTAATCCAACATCCAACATCTGTGTTTTGATTTTTTAACAATAGCCATTCTGACTGGTATAAGATGATATCTCATTGTGGTTATAATTTGTGTTTCTCTGATGATTAGTGATGTTGAGCATTTTTTTTTTACATGTTTGTTGGCCTCTTGTATTACTTTATTTGATAAATATCTGTTCAGGCCTTTTGCGCAGTTTTTAATGGGGTTGGTTGTTTCTTTCCTATTGAGTTGTTTGAGTTCCTTATAGATTCTGGATGTTAGTCTTTTGTCGGAGGCATAGTCTGCAAATACTTTCTTATTTTTGAGACAGGGTCTCACTCTGTCACCTGGGCTGAGTGCAGTGGTGTGATCTTGGCTCACTGCAACCTATGCCTCCCAGACTCAAGTGATCCTTCCACTTAAGCCTCCTTAGTTGCTAGGACTGTAGGCATGTGATACCATGCTCAGATAATTTTCGTATTTTTTGTAGAGACAGAGTTTTGCCGTGTTGCCAAGGCTGGTCTTAAACTTCTGAGCTCAAGTAATCAGCCTGTCTCGGCCTCCCAAAGTGCTGGGATTACAGGCATGAGCCACCACGCCCAGCCAATATGGTCATTTTAATGATACTGATTCTTCCAGTCCATGTGCATGGGACGTTTTTCCATTTGTTTGTATGATCTGTGATTTCTTTCATCAGATCTTTTACCTCCTTGGTTAAATGTATTCCTAGGATTTTTGTTGTGGCTAACATAAATGGGATTCAGTTCTTGATTTGGTTCTCGGCTTGATAAAATTGGTATATAGAAATGCTACTGATTTTTGTGCATTGATTTTGTATCTTGACTTTACTGAAGTTGTTTATCAAGTCTAGGAGTCTTTTGGAGGAGTCTTCGGGGTTTTCTGTCTTTTGGGAGGAGTCTTTGGGGCTTTCTAGGTATATGATTATGTCATCAATGAAAAAAGATAATTTGACTTCCTTTTTTCCAATTTGGATGCCTTTTATATCTTTCTCTTGTCTGATTCCTTTGGCTTGGACTTCCAGTATTATGTTGAATAAAAGTGGTGAAAGTGGGTGTCCTCATTTTTTTCCATCCTTAGGGGAAATGCTTTCAACATTTCCCAATTCAATATGATGTTGGCTGTGGGTTTGTCACATATGGCTCTTATTATTTTGAGGTATGTTCCTTTGATGCCTGGTTTGTTGAAGGTTTTTTTATCAGGAAAGCATGTTGGATTTTATCAATTGTTTTTTCTGTATCTATTGAGATGATCGTATGGTTTTTGTTTTTAGTTTATTGATTTGCGTATGTTGAACCATCCTTGCATACCTGGAATAAAGCTCACTTGATTGTGGTGAATTATATTTTTGATGTATGTTGGATTCAGTTTGCTAGTATTTTGTGGAGGATTTTTGCATCTGTGTTCATCAGGGATATTGGTTGGTAGTTTTCTGTTTTTGTTGTGTCGTCTGATTTTAGTATCAGGGTGATACTGGATTCATAGGAGGTGTTATGGAGTGACTGCACCTCCTCAAATTTTTTGTAATAGTTTCAGTAACATTGGTAGTAGCTTGTCTTTATGTGTCTGGTAAAATTTGGATGTGAATGCATCTGGTCCTGAGCTGCTTTTTTTTTTTTTTTTCCCCAGTAGATTTTTTATTACTGGTTGAATTTCATTACTTATTATTGGTCTGCTTGGGATTTCTTTTTCCTTCTGTTTCAATCTTGGGAGTTTGTATGTTTTCAGGAATTTATCCATTTCCTCTAGGTTTTCTAGTTTGTGTGCGTGAAGGAGTTCATAGGGCTCTCTTATTATTATTTGTATTTCTGTGGTATTGGTTGTAATATCACCTTTATCATTTCTGATTATGCTTATTTGAATCTTCTCTTTCATTTTCTTGGTTAGTCTAGCTAATGGTCTGCCAATTGGTTTATCCTTTTGAAGAACTGACTTTTCAGTTTGTTGATTCTTTTCTTTTTTGAGATGGAGTCTTGCTTTGTTGCCCAGGCTAGAATACAGTGGCATGATCTTGGCTCACTGCAACCTCTGCCCCCTGAGTTCAAGTAATTCTTCTGCCTCAGGCTCCCAAGTACCTGGGACTACAGGCATGCACCACCATGCCCCACTGATTTTTGTATTTTTAGTGGAGATGGCGTTTCATCATGTTGGCCAGGCTGGCCTCAAACTCCTAACATCAGGTGATCCACCCGCTTGGGCCACCCAAAGTGCTGGGATTACAGGCAGGAGCCGCTGTGCCCGGCCAGTTTGTTGATTTCTTGCCTTTTTTTTTTTTTTTTTGGTTTTAATCTCATTTAGTTTGGCTCTGATCTTTGTTAGTTCTTTTCTTCTGCTAGCTTTGGGTTGGTTTGTTCTTGTTTTTCTAGTTCCTTGAGTTGTGATGTTAGGTTGTTAATTTGAGGTCTTTCTGTCTTTTTGATGTAGGTGTTTAATGCTATAAACTTTCCTCTTAGCACTGCTTTTGCTGTGTACCAGAGGTTTTAGTATGTTGTGTCTTTGTTTTCATTCATTTAAAAGAATTTTTTTATTTCTGCCTTAATTTCATTGTTTACGCAAGAGTTGCTCAGGAGCAAGTTGTTTAGGTTCCATGTACTTGTATAGTTTTGAGAGTTCTTCTTGGAATTGATTTCTAATTTCATCCCACTCTGATATGAGAAGATACTCGATATGATTTTTATTTATTTGATTTTATTGAGACTTGCTTTATGGCTGAGTATATGGTTGATTCTGGAGAATGTTCCACGCACAAATGAAAAGAGTGTTTATTCTGTGGTTGTTTGGTAGAATGTTCTGTAAATGTCTCTTAGGTCCATTTGGTCTGTAACCCAGTTTAAGTCCTGAGTTTTTTTGTTGATTTTCTGCCTCGATGATCTGTCTAGTGATGTCAGTGGAGGTGTTGAAGTCTCTTACTATAATTGTGTTAATATCAGTCTATTCTCTTAGGTCTAGTAGGATTTGTTTGATAAATCTGGGTGCCCCAGTATTGGTTGCATATATATTTAGAATAGTTAAATCTTCCCGTTATATTGAATCCTTTATCATTATAGGTAAAATGTCCTTCTTTGTCTTTTTTTACTGTTAGTTGGTTTGAAGTCTGTTTTACTTGATATGAGAATAGTGACTTCTGCTCACTTTTATTTTCCATTCTCATTTTATGTCTTTTTTCTCCCTTTTACTTTGAGTCTAAAGGTATCTTTAGCCAGTAGGTGGGTCACTTGTAGGCAGCAGATGGTTAGGTCTTGTATTTTTTTAAAAAAAACTAGTTTGCTACTCTGAATCTTTTAAGTGGGGCATTTAGGTCATTTACATTTAGGTTAGTATTGATATGTGAGGTTTTATTCCTGTCATAGTGTTGTTAGCTAGTTGTTTTGGAGTTTCAATTGTGTAATTGTTTTATAAGATCTGTGAGCTTTGCACTTATGTGTTCTTTTATGATGGTGAGTATTATCCTTTCATTTCCATGCTTAGAATTCTCTTCAGCATTTCTTGTAGGATAGGTCTTGTGGTGACAGATGCCCTTAGTATTTGCTTGTCTAGAAAATATTTTATTTCTTCTTCATTGATGAAGCTTAGTTTGGCAGGATGTGAAATTCTTGGCTGGCATTTTTTTTTCTTTAAGCATGCTAAAAATAGACCCCAATCTCTTCTGGTTTGTAGGGTTTCTGCTGAGAAGTTTGCTCTTAGTCAGATGGGTTTTCCTTTGTAGGTGATTTGACCTTTCTCTCTAGTTGCCTTTAACATTTTTTCTTTAGTGTTGACCTTGGATAGTCTGATGACTATATGCCTTGGTGAAGTTCATCTTGCATAGTATCTTGCAGGTGTTCTCTGAATGTCTTGTATCTGGATGTTCACCTCTCTAGAAAGATTAGGGATTTTCCTGAATTATTCCCTCAAATATATTTTCCAGGTTGCTTACTTTTTCTTCTTCCTTCTCAGAAATGCCTATAAGCCATAGGTTTGGTTGCTTTACACAATCCTGTATGTCTGAAGTGCTTTGTTCATTTTCAAAAATTCTTTTTTCTTTATTTTTGTTTGGGTTAATTTGAAAGGTTGGTCTTCAAGCTATTTTTTAAAAAAATTATTAGTTGGTGATATGAATTGGAGGTCTTTAAGCTCTGAAATTCTTTCTTCTGCCTATCCAGTCTATTGTTAAAACTTTCAACAGTATTTTGAAATTTCTTAAGTGAATTTTTCATTTCCAGAAGTTCTGGGGTTTTTTGTTTTTGTTTTGTTTTGTTTTTGTTTTTTAAAGGATATTAGTCTCTTTCTTCATTTCTTGGATTACTTTCATAGTTTCATTGTGTTGGTTTTTCAACCTTCTCTTGGATCTCATTGAGCTTACTTGCAGCCCATAGTCTGAATTATTTATCTGCCATTTCTGAGTTTTTATTTGGTTAGGGTCTGTTGCTAGAGAGCTAGTGTGACCCTTTGGTGATGTCACAACATTTAGATTTTTCATGGTGCCAGAATTTTTATGTTGGTTTCTTCTCATCTAGAGAGGCTACTAGTTTTTGTTTTTGAATTTATTTTCATTTAGATTGGTTTTCCCCCCTGCACCCCCCGCCCTGTTTCGACCTCTTCTAAGGGTGTAACTATAGAGTAAGTATGTTGGATAGGGTCTTTTGGGTTCGCTTCTATAGCCCTGCGCAATTCTGTCTGCAGGTTTTGTATTGGACTGTGCAGTTTGACTTGGAAGCCAGTAGGTGGCACTTATGGGTAAGAGCCAGTTGCCGCACAAGCAGATGGGTATGTACTTGACTTTTATTTACTGTGACGTGCCCTCTGTGTTTCAGGTGATGAGGTGGACAGAGGAGTGCCTGGTGCCTTGAGGTTCCTGTTCAGGTTTGGGAGGGGGGACATAGCTGGGCAGAACTGGATTCCCTAGCTTGCCCATGAGTATCCCAGTGATGAGCTCAAGCACCAACCCTGGTAGGGGTGACTAGGGGGAGCTCCTGGTGAGATGTGCCAAGGTCTCTGCAGGAGTTGAGAGGGCTGCACTGGCTTGGTGGATACCATTTCGACTGTAGATTACAAACATGGTGGCTTCCAGAGCATATCAGTTGGCCTATCCACACTCATTCCTTTTCTTCCCTAAGGGGAAATTTTAATGTTGATGGAAAAACTTGAAGGACATATTTTTATTCATTTTTGAAATTTTATTTTATTTTAAAATATGGGCTAGCTTTTATCTCATTGTGCAGGAACATAGCATGTTGTGTTGGATTCATTGGGGAAGTTAAATTTGAATTGGCTCTGCTATCTATGATTTGATTGAGAGAAAAAGTATAAACAAAGATAGCTGTAAGCTTTACACTCGCAAATAGTTCTACCTAGTGATTAAAATTAGAGCAGTATTCAAGGGAAAATAAAAAGATAAGTAACTCAATTAAATATGGGAAAATAATCTGAACAGACATTACTCCAAAGAAGATATACAGTTGGCCATTAAGTGCCTAAAAAGATTCTCAACATTATTAGTCAATAAGCAAATGCACACCAAAAACTACAATGAGATACCACCATATCTCATGGACAAAAACAAATACTGGCCAAACTGTTGAGAAATTGGGACTCTAGTACATTATTGGTGGGAATATAAAATCATATAGCCGGCTGGGCATGGTGGCTCATGCTGGTAATCCAAGCACTCTGGGAAGCTGGGGTGGGAGGATTGCTTGAGCCTGGGAGTTCAAGGCCAGCCTGGGTAAGATGGCAAGGCACCATTTCTACAAAAAAAACCCAAAAAAACAAAAAAACAGAAAAATCACACAACCACTTTGGAAAACAGTCTAGTAGTTCTTCAAAATGTCAAACATAGAGTTACCACATAATGTAGCAATTCCACATACCATATATTTAGCATTCCATAGCAATGCTAGATGTATAATTAAGAGAAATGAAAATACATGTCCACACAATAACTTGTTTTTTGTTTTTTGTTTTTGTTTTTTTCTGAGATGGAGTCTCACTCTGTCACCCAGGCTGGAGTGCAGTGGCACGATTTCGGCTCACTGCAATCTCCGTCTCCCGGGTTCAAGCAATTCTCCTGCCTCAGCCTCCCAAGTAACTGGGATTACAGGTGCACACCACCATGCCCGGCTAATTTTTGTATTTTTAGTAGAGATGGAGTTTTGCCATGTTGGCCAGGCAGGTCTTGAACTTCTGACCTCAAGTGATCTGCCCGCCTCGGCCTCCCAAAGTCCTGCTGGGATTACAGGAGTGAGCCACCGTGCCTGACCAAGAACTTGTACATGAATGTTCATAACAGCATTATTCATTATGGCCACAAATAATTAATATATTATCAACAAATGATTAACAAAATGTGATATATCTATGCAATGGGATAATATTAGGCAATGAAAAGGAGTGAAGTACTGTTGCATGCTACCACATGAATGAATCTTGAAAACATGCTAACTGAAAAAGCCAAGCATAAAGACCACACGTTTTATGATTCCATTGATATGAAATGTCCAGAATAGGCAAATCTGTAGACAGAGAAAGTAGATTAGTGGTTGTTTAGGACTAGAGGAGGTGGAGTGGAGAATGAGGAGTGACTGCTAATAGATGGATACATTTGGGTGACAAAATGTTATAAAATTAGATTGTGGTGATAGTCTCTGAATATACTAAAAACCATTGATTATAAACATTAATTGGGTGAATTCTATGATCTGTGAATTATGTCTCAATAAAGCTGTTTAAAAACTTAAAAGTTAGAGCCGTTAAGACAAAATAAGGGCATATATTCCAATGTACTAATAGGTGTAATTGAAGTTCAGTGTGTTACTTTTCGTAGCCTCCAGTATAAAGATTTAGCATGGCTCTTTGGCAAGGGTACATGCATATCAGTACAGTGTTCAGATATTAAAAGCCTTTATTGAAGGAAATAAGAGAAGACCTGAATAAATATGTAAAGATGTGAAGATGCAATGTTATAAAGACAACAATTCTCTGTAGATTTCCTAATAACGTAATGAATTCTCAGTCAAAACTCCAGCAAGACTTGCTTGTAATGTTATAATGACTAACTCTGAAATTCATAAACAAGAATGTAGGTGTGATAATAGCAATCTGACAAAAAGAGTATTTAATAAAGTAGAGAACTTGCCCCAATTGGCTTACAGGTCTCAGAAAGCCATGATAATAAAAATGGTGTGACTAGTGCAGAGAGAGGCAAATATGTGATGGAACAAAAGAATGCCCAAAAACAGACCTGCACACATATGGAAAATTGCTGTGTGTAAGAGACAGCAGAATAATCCAGTATGTCAAAGTATCATAATTATGGAATCAACACATGTCAATGAGGAAATCAAGCAAGATGGTAAAACTGGTAACAACATTTGGAGAACTGAGGAAAGAATAAGTGTTGAAATAAGGTTTGTTATGCACTAAACTGGTTAACCTCCAGCAAAGTAATAAAACCATAATCTTACCACACAGAAATTATTTGCATATCTACCAGATTAAAAAATCTACAAGTTAACATAATTTTACAGAGTGTAGGTTTTAATAGTAAATAGCAAGCCAAACAAAATATATACCCCCTAGGGAATTAAATGTTCCTTGGGTGGGCCTGTCGGACAGTGCTCCAAGATGACCTTGAGAGGACACGCAGTCTTCCTTTTGCCTAGTTTCCAAGCTGTTATAACAAGTAGATGAGTTATTTCTTGCTTATCCATGCAGGAAAGAATTAAATGTAGCTCAGACTATACACAAAATGGATTCTAGATTATACTTGTGTGTTTGCAGTATTATTTTCTCTACTTTATGTATTTGAAGCATTTCTTATTAACAAAATGAGAAAATGCATTCTTAAAACACTAGATAATACTTTCAATAAATGAGTTAGGTCTATATCTAAAAATATCCTGTTTAATAAAAAATTAGTTTGTGGCATGATATGCTTATTGTGATATTAACATAAATCTAGAAATACTATAGAATTTCTGTGACTTCATGTATATGTGTATACAAACATAAAGGACTAGAAGAATCTAAACCTTTATACCTTAGAAAAGAGGAATAAAATGTAACATTATTTTATTAATAATTATTATATTCTGGTAAATTCAAGTCTGTTGTGTCAGGTAAAGATACAATAATTTTAGCTTTTGTTAACAGATTAATTTAGGCACAGTAATATTTTAGCTAGTTGGTTTGAGCACTGAGTGATTCCTGAACTGAATATCATTAGAACACAAGCAGTTCAGTGTTCTTCCTAAGAAGTGGGAGGGGGAAACTTATGAAGTATTTAAAGAAGCAAGACAAATAAAATATTTCACTGGAACAAGTGGGAGGTTCCTAGTTAGAGGTGAGTTGGTGGTGTCTGATTGGCTTAGCTTAAGTTTCGTTTTCAATGTTTATATTGAGTTGAGTTTCCATTTGCTTGTATAGGAACCATCTTTGCTGAATGGCCTCCCAATTCATTATTACTATTTTTATTTTTTGAGATAGAGTTTCACTCTTGTCACCCAGGCTGGAGTGCAGTAGCACAATCTTGGCTCACTGCAACCTCTGCCTCTCAGGTTCAAGTGATTCTCCTGTCTCAGCCTCCCGAGTAGCTGGGATTACAAGCACCCGCCACCATGCCTGGCTAATTTTTGTATTTTTATTAGAGATAGGGTTTCACCATGTTGGCCAGGCTGTTCTCAAACTCCTGACCTCAAGTAATCTGCCTGCCTCAACCTCCCAAAGTGCTGGGATTATAGGCGTGGGCCACCGTTCCCAGTCCCAATTATTTTAGCACTTTGAAATATATAATATTTACCTGGCACAACAAATTTATGTTTATATCTAGTGTGTTATGGCATGTCAAATCATTGGGGTAAAAGATGTGGTTTTTTTAAAAACAATCTTGGGAAACATGGCAAAAGATTAGGGAAAAAAATTACACAGCACTATCTTGTACCATCTATTTAAATTATAAACGAATAAACAAATTACATATTGAAAAGTAAAACACAGGTAAAAGTATGTTATATAATCTTTGTAGAGGGAAGGTTTTTCTAAGTATGCCCTCAAAATCAGAGATGTTAAAGAAAAGAGTGACAGTTATGACTAAGCAAAAATTTCAATATTGGGGAGACTTTTATTAAAGCTAAAGGCAAATGTGAAAAGGGGATATTTTAACAGTACATTTCAGAGACTGTGTGTTTCTAGTCCTTGAAAATGAGTCTGTAAGTGAACAAATGGGCAAGCACTCTTGCCAAATGGGTAGATAGCCTTTTCAGTCAGTCACTTCCTCTTTCCCTGCTTGTAAACGGAGCTGATGGTCACTGCCCAGAGTCTTATTTACGGAAGTGGTACCTGTATTCTCATAATAACAAGTTTTTGTGATGGAAATAACTTGTCTTCTAGTGACATTTCCCCTTACCTGTGGAGTTTTCTTCCCTCCCACCACCCACACCTAAAGAACCTTATTAGAACAACTTCAATCTTCCCCTACATGATGTGTAAAATTTAGGGAACTTGATATGTCCAAGATAAAAATGAATATCTAGTCTAAAATATTAGAGTGCATTGGAAAGTCTGAACTTCCAAATGGGGGGGTGGGGGGAACTCCACTTAATTGAGGGCACTGTACTTATTTATTTATTTTTGAGATGGAGTTTCACTCTTGTCACCCAGGCTGGAGTGCAACGGTGCGATCTTGGCTCACCGCAACCTCCGCCTCCTAGGTTCAAGCGATTCTCCTGCCTCAGCCTCCCGAGTAGCTGAGATTACAGGCATGCACCACCAGACCTGGCTAATTTTTGTATGTTTAGTAGAGACGGAGTTTCACCATGTTGGTCAGGCTGGTCTCGAACTCCTGACCTCAGGTGATACACCTGCCTTGGCCTCCCAAAATGCTGAGATTACAGGCGTGAACCATTGCACCCATTGTACATCTTAGAATTAAAAACAAAACAACACACACACACACACACACACACAACTTCTCCTCTTTTTTAATGACTCTTCCTTTTTTTTTAATGACTCTGGCTCTTCTCTGTGAGATGTGTACTGTTAAGGTGAGTGGAACTGGAAGGAGATTGGCAATTCTATTGTAATACAGGGCAGGACTTACTCTTAAATTCTTTCTGGAAGTTTCCTTCTCTGAGTGGTCCTGCCCCCATGGTGTGTCTGTGAGGTATCTTTGGGTCAATAAACTGGCCTAAGATTCTGCAAGGCAGATTGGTCTTCACCTTCTTTATGTTACTTCAGCTTTCTGTGGTGTGTATTTAATGGGAAATTAGACAGTTTATTAAAAATAAAGTACTTTACAAAATAAGCACCCTTGCCTTCAGGAATGTATTTTTAGGAAATAATTAGGCAAGTGAGTAAAGGGGCTTATTACAGTAGTTTGTAATGCCAAAACTTTGGGAGTAACCTACATGCCTGAAAATGAGGTACTGGTAACAAATTATCGTATTTCCAGTCAGCAGAATGTTGCAGATGCTATGATAAAGCAACTCTGGATTTATTGAGAAGAAAAAATTCAGAATAATTCCTGTATGTAATCCATGATAACTGTATATGATAACCCATTGTAATACATAGCTTTAATAAAGTTTTATTAAAATATGTAAGATTTACTTGGGAAAAAAAACTGGAAGGACATATATAAGATACAATCCTATCTTTGGGTGGAGAGCTGTGGAGTAATTTCAGTTAACTTATTTTCTGTGTACTAGAATGAAAAAATAAGGTTATTAGGGCTGTATTTCAGGAATGTTTGACACACACAGTAGATTTTTGTTACTTGATTTTTAAAATTGATAAATGTATAAAAATAATTGGAAGGCTTGTGTTGTGTAATTGCACTGGTATAGATTTTTCTCACAGGACAAGGAAATAAAAATCCTCACTCTGCCTTTTTAATTAACAGATCTTCTCACTCAGATATGGCAACAAGCAGCCTTCACTTCGCATCATGTGATACACAACAGGCACCCAGACAGCGTGGAGCATCTACTGTGAACAGGTCAGGAAGGGTCGTGGGCATTCCTGGGGGAAGAGGGGGGAACAGTCCAACCCTTGAAGGAGTAGAATACTGATATTTGCATAGTGCATTGTGTTTGACAAACCAGTGAGGTCAGGAGACGCCTAGGCAAGTAGAGTGCCCATTTTATAAATCAGGGAAGGAGAAACGGTGGCTGCTCAGGGACTCAGTGAATAGGTGGCACTGTTACATGAAAGCAAAACAAAATTCAACTTTGGGGCACAACTCCGTTTCCAGTCTTTTTTGTCTTTAAATATTTTTGGCAGTTATTTTTATTATAAAATAGTAAATCACACTGCCAGACATTGGGGAAAATGGAGGAAAGGACAAACATCAACCATAATGATGGCCACTTGAACACAGAATTTTGGTGTATTTCCTTCCAGTCTTTTTCCTAGGCATGTGCTTCTTGATACAGTTGTAACCATAATAGACTTTTTCATCAAATATTGTATTATGATTGTTTCTTTCTTACATTTTTTGCATAATCTTGATTTAAAAATACATTTTAAGAAGTGTTCATTGTAGAAAATTCAGAGCTATAGAAAGCACAAAGAGAATGAAATATGTATTACTATAATCCTAATTATTTTTGTGTGCATTGTTTTTCTCTTCATATGTAGAGATATTAAATTTTTTTCTTAATTGGGATCATATTACATATACTGTTCAGTAATCTACTTTTTAAAACTTAATATATCACGATATTTTCCTCTTCCATTAGATATTTTTCTGTGATATCATACTTGGTTAATTTTTGTTCCTTTCCAGATCATTTAGAATTAACAGATTCTCTCTTTGAACATGAAGGTTGTTTTTTGTGAGTTATTAAGGCAGCTCTGTTAAAGCTGTTTTAGTACATGAGAAAGCACTTTTCATCCATCCTTAGAGGTTTATTAAACTTTTAAGATTATACAGCAGATCCTTAGCAGTTTGGATTTTGCATTTGAAATTTCAGCTCTGCATGTGTTCTTTATACTCATGGGTTTGGTAGTTTGTCTTAGGATTCTACTCACGGAGTGTACAGAAGAGGTTGCAGAATGGAGATGAAGTTGAAAATAACTTCTGAGTATCTTAAGGCATTTGTTTTCCATATCCTTTTTTACTGTGTATGTCCCTGCTCATGGAATTTTGTGTTTTCTTCAAAAAGTGCTCTTCCTTCATAGTTATCCTCTAACTCATCCCATGGTTTCCTAAGTAACGACTTTATAATGCTGAGTTTGAAAGCTATAATAAAATAAAAATTACTGAAAGCGATAATAAATAAGGGCATGATATGCATAGTCAGCAACAAGCTGCATCTGTAGACTGGAAGTCTTTAGCATGCACGTAGTCGTTGAAGTGATAAACCACACCTGTATTTCCCAGAGAGCCATACCAAAAGAGAAGAGAATGGAGGAAGGAACCTTTGGGAACACAGAACATTGAAGGATGGCTGAGACAATGGCAGTTCAAACAAGAGCTACATAGATGTGTGAGAGAGGAAGACTTTATGAGTTGGTGGCCACAGGACAGGCAAGGGACTTGGGGGAGGGGCAAATTCTGGAATGCAGTCAGCAGAGCCAGGTGTGGCAAAGAGGTCTTCATGGATACGGGTGAAAAAGTATCCTTTGCATTTCATAGTTAGGTCATTGGAGACCTTTAGCTCGTAAGATTTCAGGGAAGTTGAGGCAGGAGTCAGGCTGCAGGGCTAAAGATCAATGGGAGGTGGGGAAGTAGGGAGAGTGAGCATCAGTTCTTTTTTGAAGCTCTTGCCTATGAAAAGAAGGAGTGGGAGAAGGGTGCGTTAGGAGAGAAAGCGAGATTGAGGGAGTTACCTTTCTTGCTGGTTTTACTTTAAATAGAAATGAATGAGGTTTGTGTATATTTCTGAGTTGGGAAGGAGTTAGAGAGGAAGAGATTAAAGCTACATAAAAGGAAGTGGAGGTCAAATATAAGAAATAATTGAGAAGTGTTTTCATGATAGCACAGGGTGGGCATCCCTAATCCAAAGATCCAAAATACTCCAGTGAACATTTTTTTTTTTTTTTTTGAGTGTCACGTGAGTGCTCAAAAAGTTTCAGATTTTGGAGCATTTCAGTTTTGGATTTTCACATTAGGGATGCTCAACCTGTATTCACATTTGCAGTTTTCATAGTCTTTTTCTTTTTAATAACTAAATAATAGACATTCTCACTCTGCCTTTTGATTAATAGGTCTTCTAATGCATGTATCAAAGCAAGCCCTTATAAATGTAATGTGGAGCAGCCTAGAAGGACACTTGCAAAGTGGAGGAAGCTTGGATGTAGACAAGAAATGTGGCTCTTATGGAGTTAGTCTGAACAGAAAATGATAATGCCATACCTCATATGTTACTCCTTCTGGTACTCCTCACTCCACAAATAGCTATTTGCTTCTTAACACAAAGTTGTGAGGCAGCCAAGGAGGGAGTTTGAGTCACCATTTAACAAGTGAGACACCCTGGGTGTCAAGTGACATAGCCAAGTGCCACGGCCAGGCAGTGGTGGCATTACATCTTGATGCTCCTCCTTCTCATTTCTGGGCCAGTGCACGTTTAAGAACCTCATTTGCCTCCTTGCTTATAATCCCTTTCACTTGTTTAGTCTTACAAAGTGTTTTGACAACCATGGTTTCTTTTGATTCTCCCTCCAACCTTGAAAGAGCCAAGAGAGAATCTTCCCACAAATGGATCCTCATATCCAGAGAAGTACATGATCAGCTAAAATGCCTTGTCACTCTGAAATTCTTGGAGTTAGAATTTCCTGCCAGTGTCCTTTCAGGTCACCAAAGTGACAAACTTTAAGACATTTGACAGTTTTGTGTTCATCACTTCAAATCTGTTTAGAAACTAGTTGTTGAAACAACTGTGTTAAGGTCACTTTGGAAAAGTGAGGAAAGACTCGGCACACTGGCCAGAGCTTTGTCATCACTTTACTTTCTCCTCTTACCACATCTCTTCATTGGAGGTGGGAGACATATTGTTGGCTCATCAAATATGTATTTTTCCATAGGAAACAGACTGAACACAAGGTTGCTCAATTTACAGTCTCTAAGTTAAAGTGTGTCTTTTTGATTTACTTGAGAAAGTCATCAAAACAGAACAGGGGTCTACGGCCTCAGAACTAAAGGAACGGAGAGAAAACCTTTCATAGACTTCTTTATACTTCACTTACCAAGCCTAGATATGTCAGCCCAGTGTGGATACAGAGTGTTGGTAGCTTTAGTTACCAAATCAAGGTTGGCGTTGGGATATCCCAGAATTACATAGGGAGTTCTGGCTGCTCAGGAGACTGAGTTCCAGAGACTGGTTTAGTGGGATGAGGTGTCTACATGGCTCAATCATGAAGGTTATGGCAAAATGTTGGCCAAGGGCTTATAAGAGAAGAGGGTGACTCTCCCTTGGATTGGTTAGTAAAGAATTCAGGATAGAGGGAGTTGTTTAATGAGTATGGAGTTTCAGTTTTGCAAGATGAAAAAGTTCTAAAGATTGAAGTGATGAACCACACCTGTTTGGTTCACACAGTGTGAATATACTTAACATCACTGAGCTGTGTGCTTTAAAATGGTTAAGATGATAATTAATTTTATGCTGTATATATTTTACCACTATTAAAAAAAAGAATGCAGGACAGATTGCCCAGCTGTTATTACATAGAGTTAAGCCTAGCTTTTACCTCCTTTGTGTTAGAAGAGTGCCAGGTGTATTTTCCATGCCATTACCACATGTATACCATTCCCTCTCGGAACAATCCCTCTTAGTTTAACAACTACAACAAAAACCCTTGACTGAGCTCGGGAAAGCCGAGGCAAGTTTTTGGGAATACATCCCACCTTCACACTGTACTTATGTTACCCTGTCTTGCTTCTTCCTAATTCATTTAGCCTTCGCCTAATGATCTGGCTTAGTTGCTTAACCAGAGTAGTCACCAGTGTTTGCCGAGAAGTCGTTTCAAAATAAGTTATTTTTATTAGAGACATATTGGGCAATGTAAAAGTATTACCATATGTAACAATGCAATACTAAAAAGCAGCTTATTATAATTGTGCTTATTAACAAAAAAAATCAGGATAGGAAGGAGGGGCATTAAGGTATAATAATTTAAATGAATTTATATATCATGCTTTGGTTATATAGACTAAGTGCTTTTTTTAAAAAAAGAACAAAACCCAACTCTTTCTGTTAATTAACAGATCTACTAAAGTAGACATAACTTGAAGCACTGTGGCATCACAGGGGTGGCTCTGGGTCAGAACTCTGCTATTCTGGGGCCTAGACGCAGAGACCCCTGGCACCCAAGGCCGCAGTTCTGATGCCATTCTCTGACAAAAGAAACCAAGGCTCCTGGCTGATTCCAGCACCAGGGCCGGGAAAGTACGAGATGAACCTAGAATATCTTGTGCCAGAAAGTAAAGAATTGCTGGAAAAAAGGACAGGGCTTGTCGAAAGAACACGGGAGCAACATAAAGGAGCTTCCAATTGCCAAATCTGGGACAATTTGAGAAAGAAAATAAATAATGACTGTAATGAGTTATATAGTCCACAGAATGAATTAATAGCGATGTGTTTATAGTATATAAATAATTGGGTAAACATGTCAGTGGTAGGAGGGAGAGCTCTTCCCTATATTCATTCTGACTGATGTGGAAGAAATGACGGGAACAGAAAATTGCTGTTTGACAAACCACAATGGTAATGGGTACAGACAAGAACACTCAAGTTAGGGGGCAATGTATGTTGTGAAATGGGGTATCTGCAGAGTGTTGAGAACCTCCCCTGAAGATGCTTAGTGACTCCCAAGGGAACAGTAGTAACCTCACATTAGAGACCACCCTAGCTGTGCGGTCGTCACCAGAAACAAGCTGTGCATGCAGCTCATAGCCCTGATACCATGCACTGAGAACATGGCATCACTGCTGTGGTTTTCTTGCCCATCATGTCTCTTGTCCAAGTACTAACCAGACGCGACCTTGCTTAGCTTCCGAAATCAGACAAGATCGGGTGTGTTCAGGGTGATATGGCCGTAGGCTCTTGCCCAAAATGTGTAGCCTGAATCTGATCATGAGGAAACATCAGACAGACTGAAGGACAATGCTACAAAATCATTGCCAGCACCCTTCAAAAGTGTTATGTAAGATGTTATCTAGGGGAACTGGGTATACAAACTCTGTCCTATTTTTCCAACTTTTTGGAAGCCTGAAATTATTTGGAAATGAAAAGAAAAAAAAAAACCTCTGCTTCCCCATTTGAGTCTGAAGGATGAGCACACTATTCACACGAGGAGAGAGCAGGCACTTTTATTCTTTCATAGATGATAATATTTACATCATTCCTTTTAGTGCATTACGTAGTTGCATTTTTACCTTTTACATCTGCATTTTTATCTTTTCTGATGCTCATAACAGCAATGTTAATAATACCTGTTGGGTGGATATTGTCGTGTCCTCATCCTTTTCATAGCTGAGGAAACAAAGACTTGGAGAGGTTAAGGACTTTCTTGGAAGTCTTGCCATCTAACACAGCCCACTGTAGATTATGAGCTTATGGGGTCCCTCCTCTCCCTTGGATAACTAATGGGAAATGGTAACAGGAGTTTCTGTAGTCTGGCTGTCCAGTCACAGTTGCTTCTGAGCTTCTGAACACCACACAGCTGAATTGTAGTAATGCCTGAGACTTCTTGCCCTGGAGCTCTTGAGGGCGGGGAGATCTGGAGTCCACAGGTGCAGGGGACTTGGATTTGGATTTGCTTGCAAAAGAACCCTGGATACTTCCACACAAATTAGTAAAAGTCTCTGAAGAGTAAACTTGTCCGCCCATCATTCTGTGCATACAGATTCTAAGTGTTTAGTTCTATCTTTGGAAAAAAGGTTCCTTTTTGGCCTAAGTTGAAATACTGATGCAAGAGTCAGGCCTATGGAGATCAAATTCACAGCTTCGTTATTCACAAAGACTATGTTGGAGGTTGTATTACAGCTTAGATGCATGCAAAAATGGGCTTCTTTTTGAAATAGCCGTGTGTGGAATTTCAGCCCTAAATCACAGGCCTCCCTTGTGAGGGTCGTGGTTGGGCGGTGGGGGGCAGTAGAGCCTGCCCTGCTAGCTCACTGCATTGCTGAGAGAATAGACTTTTCTGCACCCTCTTTCCATGTAAGAAAGGGGCTGAGCCATTTATGCCCCGTGTTTCTTTCCAGCTCACCAATCAGATAATTCATCTGAATAATGAAGAGGGGAGGAGGGAGAGGAAAATCCAGGAGCGTTCATCTAGTGAAGTCCCTGCTCAGGGAAGTCCGAGGCGTTGGAGATAAGGATGTTCCTTTCCTCAGGGTCCAGGGAGGGCACCTCTTAGATGAGGGTCTTGTGACCTGCTTCAGGGGAGAAGTGTGAGGGGATATGATAATTATATATTGGTTTTGTAGACTTTTATTGATTGTAATATAAATAATAAAATCCCTTCTTTACCTTTTAATCAATAGATCTCATGAATCAGATATGTTAATAGTAGAAGGTCATCAGATTATGAGCAAAGTACAGAGAAACTTTGCCAGGTCACCATGTATGTGTGCGTATGTGGTTCTTAGCAGGGGAGGTGGTGCAGGTTGACACTTCTGGAGAACTGTAGTAATGCCTCAATATATATAATGCTTATACTCTTAATTCCAGGCTTCCTCTATCTTTGCAACTACTTTGTATAGTAGTAACTGCAGACTTAACGATCCCCATCTTACAGATAAGGAAGCTGAGACTTACAGAGGTAAAGTGAGTTCACGGTTACAGAACTGGGAAGTGGTGGAGAAAATACTTTTCCTTTGCTGTTATTTAAAATACTGCTTTTATGTTTCAAAATTTTTATAAATCAGTTTTTCATTATAAAAGTAATGTGAGCAGAGTTCAGATAATTTGGAAGGAGGAGAAAAAAGGTCACCAGTTATTTCCCTGTCCAACATAAGTGAGTAAAAATTATGATTTCTAGAGGAAAGAGACAAAACCTCCAGATAAGTAATAGAAAATGGCCTTGGGAGGCTGCAGCCTAGTTCTCTAGGATCACAGTTGCAGTGGAACCAATATATTGTGGGAAATCTTTGACTTCTCTTGAGGCAAAAGGGAGTCAGGAAATGAATAAAAGGATCCAATTCCAGAGCCCAGATGCTCATTTACTATGAAGTTTTTTGTAACCAAGCTTACAAAGTAATTCCTAAAGTAAGAATTGGAATGTAAGTGATAATGATATAGTATAGTTCCAAATTTTTATTAAGTTATGTATTCATTTTATATATATATATATTTTAAAATAGACTAAAAAACTCATCCTGCCTTAAATTAACATACCTTTTAAATTAGAAACATGAGGAGTCGTCACCTCACTGAAGATGTATATTATGAAAGGCGCTCGGGCGTGTCTCCAGCAGGGCAGGAGTATGAATATGTGGACTGAGCACCATAGTTTTTGGAGAATTAGACATGGTTATTAACTTGCACAGGGCTGGAAAGTCCACAAAACACACTCATAATAACCATTGCCTTTGCTTCTGCAGACGTTGTGAAATGAGAGCACTTCAAAGATAAGACTAGGGACTCAGGGAAGTTAAGGGGCACTGTGTAGGTCACAAGGCTGGAGAATGGCTTGGCTGACTTCTAATTTCCAGTCCAGGAATCTTTTCATTAATTACATCATGCTGTACTTGAGGGGATGCTATGCTGATGAGCCTCTTGCAGAATACCGGAGTGCTTTTTTTTTTTTTTTGAGACAGAGTCTTACTCTGTCGCCAGACTGGAGTGCAGTGGCACGATCTCAGCTCACTGCAGCCTCTGCAGTGGTTGGGATTACAGGTGTGGGCCATCATGCCCAGCTAAGTTTTGTATTTTGAGTGGAGTCAGGGTTTCACCATGTTGGCCAGGCTGATCTGGAGCTCCTGACCTCATGATCCACCCACCTCAGCTTCCCAAAGTGCTGGGATTACAGGCATGAGCCACTGCACCTGACTATACTGGCCTGTTTTTAAATAGCCTTGTTCATCATTCCAGTCTGGTTGGACAGGTGTGGTGAGCCTATTTCTAGTGCACGTGGTAGGTGTGGGTAGCTACTTTAGGTTCTTAATCTAAGGAGGTAGAATGGTGAGCATCTGTTTTAGGAAGAGGAGAGTAGCCTGAGAGTGGTCTCCCAGTGTGTCTGATGTGTGCTAGAGTTTGAGAACCACGGAGTCAAAGCAGTCATAGGAATGCATTCTTGGAGAGTATTTCAGAATTCAGATCTGAAGTGATAAGAGTCTCAGTTAATGTGATGGCAGTGGAAATGAAGAAGAACGTGTGTGTCTGAGAGATAACTTGACAGAAGTTTTGACCATGGGGAAAGTTGCTGTCCTGGTCATTCCTTACAGAACACATGGTAGCCCTAGTGTTCTGCAGAGGAGTGTTAATTCCAGGTGAGCATCATCGTAAACCACTCGGAAGAGCTGAGTATACCGTGTTCAGAGGTGCTGAGCTCCCACTTTGTGTATCTAAGTGGGGGTGTGTATAGTGTATCCTCCCAGGTGACAGTGTGGCCAGCTGAGATGCAGAGGTGGATGTTTGGCAAGAGGACTAGTATCTGTTCACAGTCTGTTTCCTGGTGATGAAGGATGAGCTGTAACCTTAGAGAGAATTGGTGGGAGGTAAAATGGGAACAGCTAATATTTGAAGGGAAGGGATGCTGAGAAAAGAGTGAGGATTTCTGAGCCAGTGTATTTCCTTTTGTTCAAAGAATAAAATTCATCCTCTCCGCCACTATGGTTTCTGGCTTTTGCCTGTTTTCTGTCCTCATTTTCTTTCATTCTCTGCCTTGCTCATCACGTTCCCAGTTTAGAATGCCCCCTCTGCCCTCAACCTAGATATTCCCATGGCTGGCTCCATTATATGGCGATTGGATGTCACCTTTTTGGAGAGCTTTTCCTGACCATCCTCATTAATGTTGGGCCTTCTCCCCACCCCTGCCTCCCCCAAAACCTAGGTTCTGTTCCAAACCACTTATCCCAATCAGGGATGACCCTGGTCAGTTCTTGGTCTGCTTGTGCAAATCTGCCCTCCCTTCTCCAGTAGAACGAAAGCTCTTTGAGAGCCTGGGATCCTGTGTGTCTTGTTCATTGCTGTATTGCCAGCACCCAGAAGAGTACCTGGCACATATTAGCATAAATATTAGTTGAAAGGACTCTAGGTAAAGATTTGATGAGGGGGAGCAGAGGTAGGCAATGGGGAAAGAAATGGGTCTATAGACCCCAGGCAACACCTGATGACTAACCTGTGCTGGACGGTAGAGATGAGACGGGATACCTGCAGCCAATTAAGCCGACTGAGTTCCTTTCCTCATGGGGGCCCAGTGTGCAATGGCTGCAAACAGCAGCTTCCCTGGTAGTGATGCAGCCTGTTTGTTGTATGGGTTGCTCTAAAGGACCTTGGAGACAGTCCTTTCAGATGGATGTTCATGTTTCTGACCTTGCACTACCCCAGTGTAGGCTCCAAACAGGCATGCGAGGTGCCATTGGAAAGCCCCAGGGCACTGTGACCAGGGTTCACATTGGCCAAGTTATGTCCACCCGCACCAAGCTGCAGAACAAGGAGCATGTGATTGAGGCCCTGTGCAGGGCCAAGTTCAAGCTCCCCAGCTGCCAGAAGATCCACATCTCAAAGAAGTGGGGCTTCACCAAGTTCAATGCCAATGAATTTGAAGACATGGTGGCTGAGAAGCGGCTCATCCCAGATGGGTCAAGTACGTTCCCAATCGTGGCGCTCTGGACAAGTGGCAGGCCCTGCACTCATGAGGGCTTCCACTGTGCTGCCCCTCTTAATATTCACCAATAAATTCTACTTCCTGTCCACCTAAAAAAAAAAAAAAAAAAGATGAGACGGGATAAATTCAAGAGATGTTCAGGAGGTAACGCTGACAAAATTTGGTTATGGACTGGTACAGGAGGTATCAGGCAACTTTCTTGTGAAAAATCTTGCTGTGAGAGGTTTGTGAACTCCTAGCATTTTTATTTGATCTCTTCGTTCACTGGAAACTTAAGGGCAAAGCAATTCTTAGCCCTCCGTTAAGAGCTTGCCTTGGTTCTACTCCATCCTAGAGGAGCTGTCTCAAACTCTAGGCATGAAGAAGTCTCTGTTTCTACTCAGAACAGTTGTATCCGCCCATTCACCACTCAGCAATATTTTTTGAGCATGTAATATGTTCTAGGTATTGTCCAAGACACTGGTGCACAGGAATGACTAAAACAACCTCCTTGCATTTATGTTCTAGAGAGGGAAGACAGACAAGCATGTCTACAAATGCGACACACACAAAATACTTTTGGATGGTAATAATGGTAGAAGGAAAAACAGTGAGACAGGATGGGAGGGGGTCAGCCAGGCTGCTCTGCATTAGCTGAGGTCTGAATAACAAGGAGGAGCCACGAGAAGACCTGCGAGGGGAAGGTGTTCTGGCATTGCCCTCGGAACCTACTCCTGCTAGAGGAGTCACTGAAGGGGCACTTTGCTTTCATGTCTTAAAGAATGAAATTAAAGAGGTTGGTGGGATGGAAACTCAACTTCAAATACTTACCAAGTTTATTTATTTATTTTTATTTCATTTCATTTATTTATTTAGTTAGTTTTTGAGACAGCGTCTTGCTCTGTTGCCCAGCTGGAGTGCAGCGGCATGGTCTCGGCTCACTGCAACCTCTACCTTCCAGGTTCAAGCAGTTCTCCTGCCTCAGCCTCCTGAGTAGCTGGGATTATAGGAGTGCAACACCACGCCCAGCCCAGCTAATTTTTGTATTTTTAGTTGAGATGGGGTTTCACCATGTTGGCCAGGCTGGTCTCAAACTCCTGACCTCAAATGATCCGCCTGCTTTGGCCTCCCAAAGTGCTGGGATTAGAGGTGTGAGCCACCGCACCTGGCCCATTTTATTTATTTGTTTTTTTGAGATAGAGTTTCACTCCCGTTGCCCAGGCTGGAGTGCAATGGTGCAATCTCGGCTCACTGTTCCTCTGACTCTGGGGTTCACGTGATTCTCCTGCCTCAGCCTCTTGAGTAGCTGGGATTACAGGCATGTGCCACCACACTCTGCTAGTTTTGTATTTTTAATAGAGATGGGGTTTCACCATGCTGGTCAGGCTGGTCTCAAACTCCTGACCTCAAGTGATTCACCTGCCTCGGCCCCCAAAGTGCTGTAATCAGTCACCATGCCCAGCCCCATTTTATTTTTTTGAGACAAGGTCTCTATCGCTCAGACTAGAGTACAGTGGCATGATCATGGCTCACTACACCACAAACTCCTGAGCTCAAGCGACCCTCCCACCGCAATCCCTGTAGCTGGGATTACAGGCACACACCACATGCCTGGCTTTTGAAAAAAACTTTTTTATAGAGACGAGTGCTCACTCTGTGGCCCAGGCTGGTCTTGAACTCCGGGCCTCAAGTATTCCTCCTGTCTCCGTCTCCTGAAGTGCTGGGCATGAGCCAAACATGCCTGCTGGTTTATTTCTTATCAGCATTTTTGTTTACCAGATCATCCTACTGCTCATTTACTTACTGAAATATTGCCCTTTTACAGGTCGTTACACAAAACATTTTAGAGATGGCTTTAAAGAACAAAATTTCTCTCAATCATAAGTGATTAATATAATTTTGAAAAAAGGATAAAATCATGACTCATATAGATACAAAAATGAACATGTTAAGGATTTTATTTAATCACTGATTAATTATTAATTATAGATGAGGACATTTGGCAGGTGTTATAACAGATTCAAAGGAGAAATCAAAACAGAACAAATTTCTGTGAAGTAAAGTATTGTTGAAATTAATGTGCAAATCCAGGAAAACTAACTTATTCCACAGCTGGGGAGGGAAGTTAGTTGAGCCTCTACTGGCCAGGCAAAATTAACACGCCTATAGACAACAGTTATTTTGCACTGCTATTAGTTATCTGCAATTTACAGAGTTGTAAGCTCCCTGGGAATCAGAATCTAATTACCTGTAGAGATCTCCTCCAGTGTCTCGGCAGTGCATGGTTTTCTAGTGAAGCACGTTTTTTTCCCATGTATAACCAGACTAAAATAAAATAGTCTTCCCCTCCTCCATGTACAAAAGTGTGGAATTCCTACCCTTACGGTCTTTGAAGCAGTGGGGAAGGGAACTATCATTTATTTAGCGCCTGCTGTGAGCAGCATTTGTCAGTTTACCTCATCTTCACAGCAGCCCCACAAAGTAGGTGTTGGTCTTCGCGTTTTACAGATAAGAAAATTGAGACTCAGGGATCTTATAGACAGTAAACAGCAAAGTTAGAATTCCAGCCTGTCCTGTCTCCAGAATCCACATACACACACTCCCTGGGGTCAACTTGTTGATGGTAAAACTACAGAAATTCTCTGTGTTTTTTTCTTGATCTTTAGTTCATCATCAACCAAGGTGGATCTCAAGAGTGGCCTCGAAGAATGTGCTGTGGCATTGAACTTATTTCTAAGCAACAAATTTACAGATGCCTTAGAATTGCTTCGCCCCTGGTAATTTACTTTGTGTCTTTTAGATAAAATATCTTTCAGATGTTTCTGATGATTCTTTGATGTCATGCTTGTAAATTAATTTATCTGTTCCCATCTGAATATTGATAAGCTA
The DNA here is from genome assembly GCF_008728515.1 of Papio anubis. NCBI lineage: Eukaryota > Metazoa > Chordata > Mammalia > Primates > Cercopithecidae > Papio > Papio anubis. The sequence continues at coordinate 44,376,506 of NC_044988.1, read as the reverse complement.
ATTTAGTTCAGACCTCCTTACTTTGGTCACTTTTAAAATTCAGTTTAGAAATCTGAGTTTTCAAATATAATCAGTAGAAAATTCCTGATTGTTTTGCATATTTTAATCTCTCTTGTTCAGATATTGTCATCTTATAAGTAGTTTTATAAGGATTCAATTTTGCTTTCTTCAGTGAAATATTTTTATGTTTGTTCCTTTTAAATATTGAAAAAAATTTCCTTTGAAATGGGGAGGGGAAGAACCAGAATATGCTGATCTCAATGCTAAAAAGAAATTTAAGATAATAAGAATATTACTGGGGTTCTCTATTTGTTCGACAAACAAGTTAAGCAATTTAATTTCAATTAATAGTACCTGTTAAGTTTTCGGATGTGGCAATAAAACCTGTGCTTGCCTGTTTACTCGGTCTTTATCTTGACAATAGTCTTACATTGTGCCCTCAAACACTTGTTTAGATGAAGCTTAGACCTCATATAATAATTTCCTAGAAGTTTACTTCGGCACAAAAGTGGGCAATCTCATTCCTTACTTTGAGTGGTTACTAAGGTGACTGGATTCTGGTCATCTGAATCTTAGAGATTAATTGACCTGCTGAGGAGCTGCTATGGAAATTCTGTTAAGATTTAGAATAGCTGTAGTCAAGGTGGGTCAGCTGTCATTCCACAGGTTAAGAACAAATGATGAAATCGATGGTGAAGCCCTGTAGTCTAAGGAAATCTTTCAGTGTTGTCTTCAATATTTGCCTCACAATCTCCACCTTGCCTGTCCCGTGCTTTTTTCCCTCTGTCCTTCTCAGTCCCTCAGACTTCTCTGTCTTCTGTCTCTACCTCCTTTTGTCTGCTTGTCTTTCCCTCTCTCTTGGTCTCGCCTGTGTCTTTTCTCTGCCTGCTTGCCTGTCTTCTTTGGGTTTTTGAATGTTTTTATTGATGAGCCATAGTTGTACCTATTTTTGGAGTACATGTGATAATTCCTTACCTATACACAATGTTCAATGATCATCAGGGTAATTGGGTTATCCATCACCTCAAACATTTATCTTTTCTTAGTGTCAGGAACATTTATAATTATTCTCTTCTAGATGTTTTGAAATAACAATAAATTATTGTTAATTATAATTTATTATGAAATACTAGAACTTATTTCTTCCATTTAACTGTATTTTCGTACCCATTATCTCCTTTGATTTTTTTTTTTTTTTTTTGAGACGGAGTCTCGCTCTGTGGCCCAGGCTGGAGTGCAGTGGCCAGATCTCAGCTCACTGCAAGCTCCGCCTCCCAGGTTCACGCCATTCTCCGGCCTCAGCCTCCCGAGTAGCTGGGACTACAGGCGCCCGCCACCTCGCCCGGCTAGTTTTTTGTATTTCTTAGTAGAGACGGGGTTTCACCGTGTTAGCCAGGATGGTCTCGATCTCCTGACCTGGTGATCCGCCCGTCTCGGCCTCCCAAAGTGCTGGGATTACAGGCTTGAGCCACCGCGCCCGGCCGTCTCCTTTGATTTTTATTCAAACAAGTCTTTCTCTGCCACTGACACACAGCTGATCATGACATGGGATGAAAATAAACGATTTAGTGTTGTATTCAGTCAGGTTCATCTCTGAGTTTTATACATGTTTCACTGTTTAAATGGCTTAGGCCTGTAATCCCAGCACTTTGGGAGGCTGAGGCAGGCGGATCACCTGAGGTCGGGAGTTCGAGACCAGCCTGACCAACAGGGAGAAACCCTGACTCTACTAAAAATACAAAAAATTAGCCGGGCATGGTGGCACATGCCTGTAATCCCAGCTACTCGAGAGGCTGAGGCAGGAGAACCACTTGAACCCAGGAGGCAGAGGTTGCGGTGAGCCAAGATCGTGCCATTGCACTTCAGCCTGGGCAACAAGAACAAAACTCTGTCTCAAAAATAAATAAATAAATAACTAATACTTTTCCCTCATTTGAAATAATTTTTTCTTCTTCTTGAAAGAGCTTCCAGTTAAAAATGTGAGGTTTGAAACCACAATTAATGATTAACTTTGAGCTGCTCTGATTCCTTGTGGTTCTTTTGAACAGATAGTGAGTGTCCTCAATGTTCAGGACAAGCTGCAAATTACCAAAGGATGTTTAGACTATTTCCGTGGGGGCAAAAAATAATGTGGCTTGTATTTGTTGTGCATGGCAGCAGGCTGTTATGCATTAATATTTAAATTAAAAACAAAACCATGCATTAGCATTTTAAACCTTATAAATAATTAATACAGCTTAAGAAGTTTTGAGAAAATAAATGATGTTCTCACAGCCCGAGAATCTGGATGTCTGCCATCCGTTAGGAGTCATTAACATCCTTAAGAATCCTGAAGCAGTTCTCACTGTAACTTGATGATTTGAAATATCAAGAACTTTAATCAGGAATTTCAGATAATGGGATTAGACTAGATATAAGGTCTGACGTCTACTTTGGTCATGGCTCTTGTGACCAGCCTAACTTGTTCCAAAATCTTGTTTGCTCTTGGCCTTTGGCTGGAGAGGAGAGGAATTACTTTAAATGAGCCTTTATTTTTGAAAAAACATATCGGAATCTCTCTGTCAAAAAATACATTTCCAGCGGCCTTTATTTTAGCACTTACTTCAGAGCCAAAGGTGGTAGTATGCTGCCCTCTTTTCAACTGAAGACAGTGGGTTTGCTTGGAATCTGCCTGCAGGCTGCCCTCTTGTGTTGAAATAGGGAAATGCATATTGTCCCCTTCAACCTGGAACATTTTGTTCTGCCTGTGTGGGTTTACATTGGAAAGTCCTTGGTACTTGAGTTTTTAAGAGGTTATTTTTCACCACCCATATAATTTTGGTGATTATGGTGAAGGAATAAAGGTTACTGTGCAAGTCAGAACATGCATTTCCTAGGATTTCTTATGATCAGTATTTCCATTGAATTAAAATGTCTGAATTCCCTGTTTTCTCCCCAGGGCTAAGGAGAGTATGTACCATGCTCTGGGCTACAGTACCATTGTGGTGTTGCAGGCTGTCCTGACCTTCGAGCAACAGGACATCCAAAATGGCATTTCTGCCATGAAGGACGCTTTACAAACCTGCCAAAAGTATGACGAGTCATTCAGTACTTCAGATGTGACTGCAAACTTTTATGCCTTTGTGACAAAAATAATGTAATTTGCCTGACCAAGAGCTCTGTGTCTGAAATTGGCCACAGTTACAGAAAAGAAATTCAGCCTTGAAGCTGAAGGATTCCCATTTGGCATCTATATATTCCACTTTTCTTTTTGATAACCTGGGGTCTGAGCTACAGAGATCTGGGGGGGGGGATTTCTATGGGATTAGCAGCAAGCATCTCTCAAGGTAGATGACATTAGGTACTGCACGCCAAACCAAGCCATGCAAGGAATGTTTTTGTTTTAAGTGGGAGATGCAAATTCATGAGGGAATGTTTTATTTGTTTAAGAAGGACCTCTTTTTGAACACTTTTGTTTGGTGAAAATGAGATAGAGTTTTAGTTTTATTTTAAGCTTTACCCTGTGTGTATAGGAAGACCCTATCAAAATTTTTTTTCAAGGCAAAAGTAATTTTGATATCTTTTAAAAAATGATAAATGTTTCACAGTATGGGAGATGCTTGGTTTGTAGACATTTAGGAATATTCAAGAATCCAGGAATGGCTGGCTGCGGCACCCTGAGCAAATGGATGGGAGGAAATGACTGCTGTTGCTGTCAATTGCTTGATGTGCCGCTGGGACTAGGGCAGAAGGTTCATGATCAGAAGGTTAACATGGGTGAAATTGCATCCTGATATAATGGTGTTGTAAGCTCCTCAAATGAAGAGAGCTTCCAAATATTGCACTTTAACTTCATTTTTCACCTGTGGAGAATTTTACACAAATCCTGATTTTAGTTATCAGGATAAGGGAAGGTACTTTGGAGGTTAGTTTTCACTGGCGTGTGTGGGTTTCCCCACGTGGTGTTCAGTAACACAGACTGAGTTCCCGCAAGTGGCTAGCCAGTGCTGAGTGTAGAGTGTTGGAAAAGGATGATCTGTGTCCTACAGACTTCAGGGTTTAGAGTTTCAGCTTTTTGACTCTTTGGTGTGATAGTGACTGAAATGAATGGCAAATGAAAATGAGCTTAGCCTGATTTTTTTTTCTATTTTCTATCTCCCTTTTTATTTACTCGATGTAGATACAGGAAAAAATACACAGTTGTAGAATCTTTCTCAAGTCTTCTTTCTAGAGGATCCCTGGAGCAACTGAGTGAAGGTAAAAGTCATTTAAAAGATCACTTTTTTCCTTGATTTTAAAAGTTAAAAAATGATCATCTCATAAAATTCCATACTGAAGTGTATAAAGTCAATGGAATGTCTTTTTCTCTTCCCTATCATACTGACCTTCCAAAAGTAACCATTGTTAATAGTTCATTGTAAAGCCTTTTCTGCGTACATACTCAAATACATAAATAAGGTACACATAGGGTTTTTGTTGTCACTCATGGATTGTTCTTCTTTTTTTTTTTTTTTGCAAGCATAGAATCACATAATAGGTGTACATTTGACATTGACACTTTCCCAGGTCATTACATGTGAGTGTTTAACAGCTGTGTGATATTCCACAGGATTGATGTATTGTGCACCAAAATTGGATTTTCTCTATTGTTTTTATTTTTTCACTGTTACAAATAATGGTGTCCTAGAATCCTTATACATACAGATTCATGCATCTTGAAAAGTTATTTCATAAGATAGATTTCTAAAAGTGGAATAACCGAGACTGGCAGTTTGAAAAGTTACAATATTTATAGGTATTCCCAGTTTTTTTTTCCCAAAGGTATAGGTCAGTTTATATTCTTACCATTCATCTGTGAGAATTTCAGTTTTCCACAAGCTATTAAAAATTTTTTTCAAGGTGAAAGTAATTTTGATATCTTTTAAAAAATGATGTTTCACAGTATGGAAGATGCGTGGTTTGTGTACATTTAGGAATATTCAGGAATCCAGGAAAGGTTGGCTGCGGCACCCTGATCAGATGGATGGGAGGAAATGACGGCTGTTGCTGTAAATTGCTTGATGTGCCCCCTGGGACTAGGGCAGAAGTTTCATGATCAGTTCTGTCTTTACAGTGTTACACTCTAGTCCAGAATAGTTTCCAAGAAAGAAGCATCTAGATATTCCTGTAGAAGGAAAAAAAAATGTCCTTCAAATGTGATCATTGTAGAATAAAGCTTTTGCCATCCCAGGAGAATCTGTGCCTGTATTGTCATCGTCAAATGTGTCATCTGAAGAGGTGACACAAAATACTAGAATATACCATACTAGAAAACACAAAATACAAAGCTACTAGAAGTAGCTTTGGTTGATTAGAGCAAGAGCAGTTCTGGATACTGCTGTCAGAGTAGTTTCTAATGGTCAAGTATATGTCAGACATATTTTTGAGGGTGTTTTATTAGGAAGTTTTATTTATTTTGTTAGATGAGTATTATCAGCTTGTTTTGGACTTCGGAGAACTTGGGAACATGTGCACGATGTGAAGCTAGAGTATTGAGTATAGGAGAGGAATTATGAGACATTTCACATCTTTGGGACTTATTTCAAAGGGGCATGATGTTGACCCCAAAACCATGGTCAAACAGAATGGTATTTCATTGGTCACACTAGGCAGCTGAAACCTACATCTTTTTCTCTGGAAACTGACCTCCAACTATTTGTAAGAATTTATTTATCCCCTTGACTTCGGATAGAATGTGTCTACATATCTTCCGTCTTTGGGGTACTTATGTAAATTAGTTCCATTAGATCTAAAGTTCATTAAAGTGGGTTAATAAGAAATCAAATAGGCCCAAAAGAAATTGAACTCTTTTGTTGTATTCTCCTTTCTGTTACCCTCTCTATGGCTTCCCTCTAGTGGCCAGCTACTCAGGAGGCTGAGTGAGGCAGGAGAGTTGCTTGAACCCAGGAGGCGGAGGTTGCAGTGAGCCGAGATCACGCCACTGTACTCCAGCCTGGACAACAGAGTGATACTCTGTCTCAAAAATAATAATAATAATTTGAAAAATAAGATGCTCCTTTTTTTTTTTTTTGAGACAGAATCTTGCTGTGTCCCCCAGGCTGGAGGGCAGTGGCACAATCTCAGCTCACTGCAAGCAAGCTCAGCCTCCCGGGTTCACGCCATTCTCCTGCCTCAGCCTCCCGAGTAGCTGGGATTACAGGTGCCTGCCACCACGCCCAGCTAATTTTTTGTATTTTTAGTAGAGACAGGGTTTCACCATGTTAGCCAGGATGGTCTCAATCTCCTGACCTCATGATCCGCCTGCCTCGGGCCTCCCAAAGTCCTGGGATTACAGGCATGAGCCACCGCACGCAGCTGATAATCCTCCATTTTTAAAAAGCGTTCTGTATGTGCTATATACTGTCCTTGTTGCTTTTCTTAACATTTACCTGTCTAACCTCCTCGTTATAGACTTGGAACTGATCAGAGTTATAAACAAATGACCAGGATTCCCCACCTAGCAGAGTAGGGTTAACTGATCATTTGCCTTTCCCTAAGCCACAACTCTTTCCTCCGTAACCCACACTTTCTCCTTTAGGCAAGTAGAGAAGGGCACGAAATGTGTCATATATGGATAAAGGAAATATTGAATTATTTCTGTGTTAGTCATCTTGAAAATAGATGATACTGTGTTGTTATGTTTTTATAATGTCTTTGAACAATGGCACTTTAGGAAATCTGCAATAAAGTAGAAAATTACTTTTTACTAATTATAAAAAATAGTCTGGGCATGGTGGCTTGTGCCTATAATCCCAGCTACTCAGGAGGCTAAGGTGAGAGGATCCCTTGAGCCCAGGAGGCAGAGTGTATTAGTCCATTTTCATACTGTTATAAAGAACTGCCCAGGACCGGGTAATTTATAAAGGAAAGAGGTTTAATTGACTCATAGTTCTGCATGGCTGGGGAGACCTCAGGAAACTTAAAATCATGGCATGAGGTGAAGAGGAAGCAAGGCACCTTCTTCACAAGGCAGCAGGAAGGAGAAGGGCATGTAGGAGGAACTGTCAAACAGTTACAAAACCACCTGATCTTATGAGAACTCACTCACTGTCATGAGAACAGCATGGAAGAAACCAGCCCCATGATCCAAACATCTCCCACCAGGTCCCACCCTTGATACGTAGGGATTATGGGGATTACAATTCAAGATGAGATTTGGGTGGGGACACAAAGCCTAACCATATCACAGAGGTTGCAGTAAGCACAGATCATGCCACTGTACTCTCCTCTGGGTGACAGAGCAAGTGTCTGTTTCTACATAAATAAAAATAAAGTAAAGTAATATAAACTAAAATAAAATAAACTAATACACTTGTGAGTATAGCCTATTATGAAATACAGGTTTATTTAGACTTTCATATCTAAAGGCAATGCTTAGCTAACATTATTTCACTGCATCATGAAGATATTTACTCCTGTGGACTATGGAATTTACAATTAAGAGATATTCTGGTAGTTACCCACTCATAAGTACCTAATGGCTAATTTTGAGAACTAAAGAACTATGCAGTGTAAATCAAACACAGTGAAAGAGTAAGACTTTTATAAATTAAGCTGTATTTTATTCTTAGTGAGTTTGGCTGTCAACTGCAACCCAAACAGACTTTGTGTTCAAGGGAGCATGTCAAAACATTGTAGCTTTAAGTGTGTGATTTGTTTTTCCTCTTGGTAATTTTCATTTACATCCTTGAGTGTCTGGTTGTCTACAGGAGTGAGTATATTTCATTAAACTTTTCATGGGTTTAACGTGGAACATACTAGTTTTTTTCTCTTGTGGCTGGCGGATTGCCCCAAATGGGTTTCAAATGGCCTTTATAGATATTTATATGCAGTGAGTGCCTAGGATGTGAAAGGGATTTAATATGACAGATATTTATTTGCGGAATGCAAAGTTCAAACTCTCATGCCTTTTCTGTTTGCCTTGATCCCTGTGCTGCTCTTAAATTTGTTCATCTTTCACTTAACCCTGATCTGCCCACCTGTCTGCTCAGATCTCTGAAAGGACTGACTCACTGTTGCCTCCTGAATCAACTGTAGACTCTAACATTCAAGGCCATTTATAATTGAGCCTTGACTTAACCCTTCCAGCCTCATTGCTGTCTCCTCCCTTGACTGGCTTTTCCTGAAGGTGCTCTGGGCTTTCCTTGCTCCTGTTACCGGCCCACTCCCCTCTGCCCCCCACCCACCGCCACCATCACCACCACAGACTTCATCCCCTCTGCATGTACCCCAAGCCAGCAATCTGTATTCCTGAGCAGACTTTCATAGCTAATACTTCCTGATTCTCACTCTGTCACAGAATTACCTAGGAAGAGGATATTCAGGTGACTGTGTAAAAGTAAATTACCAGTTGGTATCCCACTGAACACAGCTAGAAAATCACCAGGCACACTTTGAGGAGAGGTGTTCTGAAGGACTGAGACCCTGGCTGTGGGCATGCAGGCTGTAACTCCTCAAGTTTGGTTTGTCGTGACTTTGGCCCCATCTCTCTGTGTGCTGTTGAAGACCTTAGCTGCAGAGGGGCTTCTTTGTAAATTAAACATTTGGAATATGAGCATGGCAGGAACTTGAACCAATTTGTGAGAACCAGTGGGTTGTATGTGTGTATAGGGTGGGGGTGGGATCTATAAGTGCAAGAAAGTACTTGTTGTCGTCTAAGTCTATTAGCAGTAATCCCAATAATACAGAAATACTCTATTTTCAGTCACATTCCACATAAAAATGCTTTCTGAGCTTTTATCAAAAAGCAGTGGCATGGATCAAGGGCAGTAATCTCAGTGCACTCAGCTAGCATTGATCCAGTGCTAACTCTGTATCATGAGCTCTGCGTGCAGTACCTCATTTGATCCTTCAGCTGTGAACCAGAGGTGGTGTTAGTGGCCTTTATAAATGAGGAAACCAGCAGAGAGGGGACAAGGTCCTATAGCCAGTACATGGCAGAGCGTGTTTAGCAGCCCAGGCTATTAAATACCCCAGGCTCATTTACTTAAATATCATGCCAATTTGCATCTCATGGATAGAGCAAGAATCTGCTGACTTGTATATGGAAAAAAGTAAAGATTTGTCTCTCCATTCTCTGCAAGTATAATGGGTTGTTGGGAAGCTAGGGTATGTGTTTTGGGGTACTCCACAGGCCCCTGGGATGCACAGAGCCCCACCTAACCCCTTTTTGAGAGTACCTTATTCTTGTGCTAGACATCTACATGATCAAATTAGCCTAAAACTGGGATAGTGCTGTCTCTTTTTATATCAGATCTTCACATATGAGGAGTCTTAACATGGCCATGCAGTACGTTTCTTTTTCACTGAGCTCTAGAGAATTGCTGCTTTCTTTTCAGGTAGTTAATGTGTCTGGTTAGTGTCATGGTTACCATACCTTTATATTTTAGAAGCTAGCATTCATACATTTAATTTAGTTTTTTTCAACTTTTAAAACTATGTTAAAGTTGTTTTGTTGTTGTTTTTTTTTTGAGACGGAATTTTGCTCTTGTTGCCCAGGCTGGAGTGCAATGGCGCAATCTCAGCTCACCACAACCTCCACCTTGCAGGTTCAAGCGATTCTTCTGCCTCAGCCTCCCAAATAGCTGGGATTACAGGCATGCACCACCACACCTGGCTAATTTTTGTATTTTTGGTGGAGACGGGGTTTCTCCCTGTTGGTCAGGCTGGTCTCTGTCTCCTGACCTCAGGTGATCCACCCACCTTGGCCTCCCAAAGTGCTGGGATAACAGGCATGAACCACCGCGCACAGCCAAAGTTTTATTTTACTAATTAAGTTAAAAAATAAGTGGTTTCCTTTTTTTTAAAAGTGCTTTTAAATGTTAATTTCCCCTTGTGAGCTGAGTTTGGGTCTCTGATACGAAGTGACTGACTCTTTGCAGTTATGTTTGAACGGGGATGACCTCCCTGAACACTTCACACATTCCAGGAAAATCTTCCTGACAAAGTGAGAACTGGGGTTCTCATTCTGCTTTTGTGGAAGCACAAGGGCCATCTAAGTTTTGGGGTCTCTCTTGGGTTAATTTATCTGCCAGTCTTTCCTGAGCATCACAGAGCAATCACTTTGGATATGGGACTTTACTTAATATAATTTTATTTGTTTTTCATAGAGGAAATGCATGCTGAAATCTGTTATGCCGAGTGTCTCCTACAGAAAGCTGCACTCACGTTTGTGCAGGTAATGAATATTTGGCTTAGAATTTATATTGGCTGGGAAGACAGCCAGTGCTGCATAGAAAAATGTGGTGCATTCTATGTCAAAGCTTCAGTTCTTTTGACTTAGAGTTGTAATGGCAAATATTTGTTATTCTGATAAACTTTGGCTGAAAAAAGATGCTAGAGAGTTTTGTTCCTCCTCTACTGTACTTAAGAATCTATTTCAAATTGCACTCCACTGGGAATCATTGCCCTTTAAAGACTGTGCCTTTAAAGAAACTTTAGGCCAGGCGCGGTGGCTCATGTCTGTAATCCCAGCACTTTGGGAGGCTGAGGTGGGCGGATCACTTGAGGTCTGGGGTTCGAAACGAGCCTGGCCAACATGGTGAAACCCCGTCTCTACTAAAAATACAAAAAAAAAAAAAAAATTAGCCGGGCGTGGTGGCGCATGCCTGTAATCCCAGCTACCCAGGAGGCTGAGGCAGGAAAATCACTTGAACCTGGGAGGTGGAGATTGCAGCAAGCTGAGGTCACATCACTGCATTCCAGCTTGGGTGACAGAGCAAGACTCCGCCTCAAAAACAAAAAAGAAACTTTAAAGAAACTGCTTTGCAACTGCCACATCTAATTTTAAGATGCATCTGTGTGGAAACCGGGAGAATATTCCGCTTTGTACTTTCTACTGGTAGAGGCCGCACATGGGAGTGGCCTGGGCAGAGGAAGTGCCCCGTTTTACACCACTTGCCTCAGTGAAGTTCAGTTAGGCATACATGGAAAGTTCATGTACACTTCAAATTTTATTTTTCCCCTCCTTTCTGTATTCTAATTCCCCTTTCTTTTATTTCTTCCTTTGGAAAAACAGTTTTTTAAAAGTCACTAAACAATTAATCCTTTTCTTATGAGGCATTTTAATTTCACCTCTGAGAATTGGTACAGTCAGTACCTTGCCTATTTCTGTATCTTCCAATGCTTCTCTAAAACATAAATCTTCACATAATGGCTTCATGGGTGGCAGTGATGGCTACAGTGAGAGTGAGGTGGAGTAGAGAGTGTAAGAAATCAGAAAGAAATTCAACTGTAAAATGGAAAAATCTTCCTCAATCACAATCTTTTTTTTTTTTTGTGGAGGGGTGTGGGGTGGTTAGAGCCTCATTCTGTCACCCAGGCTGGGGTGCAGTGGCGCGATCTTGGCTCACTGCAACGTCTGCCTCCCGGGTTCAAGCAGTTCTTCTGTCTCAGTCCCCCGAGTAGCTGGGATTACAGGTGTGCGCCACCACACCTGGCTAATTTTTGTATTTTCAGTAGAGACAGGTTTTCACCATATTGGTCAGGCTGGTCTCGAATTCCTGACCTCAGGTGTTCCACCCATTTCAGCCTCCTGAAGTGCTGGGATTATAGACGTGAGCCACCATGCCTGGCCACAATCTTAAATTATTTGGCAGTTGCTTCTTTCTTTTCATGGAGGTTTACCTCTTAGGTTGGATTCTGGTTTAATAAAACGGAATCACTGTAGCCCATGACCCTGTTTCCTAAAACATAGACGTTACAAAGGCTGGTTGATAACAACAGTCTTATTGCCTCAGTAAGCATCATAATGATAGTCATGGAGGCCCAAGTTTTTTTCTGTTTTCCAAACAGGGATTTGGCAATCAAATCTGGGATTTGGAGGCTTATTTTATGTTTGCGGACTTGAAATTAAAGAGATATCCATATTTGTGCCCTCTTCCTCATGCCTCCTACCCAATCATTTTTATATTCATGCTGCTTTAGCCTTTTAAAGATTGTGCAACTCCATCTCTTTCTGTCATTGTTCTAGAAGAGGTGCTTATCCACTCTTTGCTGAACTGTACAGCAACCTAGTGACTCTCCCTCTCTAATTTCTTTTACCTTCAGCTCATTCCCTATTCTGCAGTTGAGGGTTGAGTACCCTCTTAAAAACGAGTCTCTGACTTGGTCACTTCTCTGTTCAGCATTCACTAGCTCTTACTGACTATGGCAGTATTCTGTATCAGAATATCACAAATGAGGGGGGTACTTTTTCAAACAAAACTGGTACCTCCTCTCTATGTTCCCTTACCGCCCCCGCCCCTGCCAACACACACACACCTTACAGGTGTCCTTGGATGCCACTGACAGCGTTGCATATTGAGTAGCATGGCTGGAGGTAGCTTTCTTAACTCCTTGGTCATTCTCTTTGCAATAGATTCTTCAGCAGTGTGGAATTACATATGCACACATGGCCAAACCCATCATGATCCTGAATGCCGCCCCGTCTTTCCACTTGAGTTTTACTTTGCTTACAAAGTTCACATCTGCTTTGCCTTTCTATACCTGGCCAGTTTCTAATTATTTTTGTGCTTAAAGCACCAATGCTTCCAGGAGGGATTTCTGGCCCTCTCCATGCTACTACTTTGTGTTCTCATGACATCCTGTGCATGATCCCATCCCCGTGCATGACTCCGTCCCTATGCCTGGCTCCTTCTCACACATGACGCCTTCCCTTAACATACTGTATTACTTTCATCTGTTTTTGCATTTGGGTGCCTGGTATAAAATAGGCATTAAATTTAAGTTTGATGAATCCTGAAATGAAATATGTTTTTTTTTTTCGAGGCATATTTCAAGCTAATTTAAGAAATTCTTTTCTGGTTGGTATTGGATCTTATGTAATCATAAGATTCCTTAAATTAAAAAGATAAACATTGAATTTCATATCTATTGATTCTTATAATAATTAGAACAATAAATATTGAAGCAATTAATGAAATTAGTAAATGAAAGTCAGTTTTTCTTTTGCTACAGGAGGATGCTTAAGTATACAAGAAATACATAGCAGAGCATTTTCTTTTTTCTTTTTTTGAGATGGAGTCTCGCTGTGTCACCAGGCTGGAGTTCAGTGGTGCGATCTCGGCTCACTGCGGCCTCCACCTCCCAGATTCAAGTGATTCTCCTGCCTCAGCCTCCTGAGTAGCTGGGACTACAGGCACCCGCCACCATGCCTGGCTAATTTTTGTATTTTTAGTAGAGATGGGGTTTCACCATGTTGGCCAGGATGGTCTCGATCTCTTGACCTCGTGATCCACCCGCCTCGACCTCCCAAAGGGATTACAGGTGTGAGCCACTGCGCCCGGCCAGAGCATCTTTCTGATATCAATAGACTAGAAAAACTTTCTCTCTGGAAATGCAGAACATAGGACTGTCTCCACTAGCACCATCTATTAGAGTAACTTCCTTCAAGTGGTTATTTGATGTAATTTATTGAGAGATTGTCTTAGAATCCTAGAATGCTGACCCTGAAAACGCCATTCATCCAGGCCAACTGCCTCAATTTTATGGTCGATGACCATCAGACAAACAGAACTGAAGTGGTTTTGTTTTCCTAAAACAAAATTGCATAGTAGTGACAGCCACTTCAGAAACTAGACCAGTTATTTTGGGCCTGGAAATGTGTATGTGTAAAATTCGCAACATTTAATAGACTCTGACTGCTAAAGTACTCTGTGAAAGAAGGACCATTGTCCCCTTTACTGGGTGTAATGTACTGGAAGGTTTGGCCTTAGAGCAGATTGTAAAGTTGTCCAGTTTAGATTCTGTTAAACCCACAAGAAAATAGCTCGGTAGATGTCGATGTTTATTAAAATAATTTGGACCACATATGGGCCCTCATTGGTGAGGATTACCTCCTTAGTAATATAAAATAATTGAAGGATTTTACAAGCATTTTCTTTTTGTTGTCCTCTAATGTAGAAGAAAAAGTACCCCAAAAACTTTTAAATGTAAAGCAAGAGTATGTGTTAATTTCAAAATTATGTCCTCAAAATGCTTTTTTTTGTTTGTTTTTGTTTTTCTAATCACATAAACACACAACTGTGGGGACAATTTAAACTTGTTTGCTAAATAATCTAATTTTTTAACTGAATTATTTTCAGGATGAAAATATGATCAACTTCATCAAAGGTGGACTCAAAATTAGAACAAGTTATCAAATATATAAGTAAGTTAAAAAGTAAGATGTGATTTGTAAATAATTCTGTGCTGTATACTCCTTTGTTCTTCACAGTTCTCCTAAATTAAGTTTGACTAGGAGATTTTATTTCGTGTTGGTAAAAATGAACTTGATTTTTTGCTGAGTGTGTATTCAGTGTTATAGGACAACAGAATTTAAGTTTAAATACAATTTTAAGAGCAAATTAGTTGAAAATAAAGCTACTGACATAATTTCTGATTAGATAATTTGAGTTTCTCCTTTGAACAATTTATACATTTAAAATTATAGTAATATCTTTGGTTCAGATTCCAGAGCAGCACTGCCCAGTAGAACTTTCTGCAGTAGATGGAAATGTTCAGCTGAGGTGACCATAGTGTTGTTCATATCCTTATTGATTTTTTTTTTTTTTTGGTATGGAGTCTCGCTCTGTCACCCAGGCTAGAGTGCAGTGGTGCGATCTCGGCTCACTGCAAGCTCCACCTCCCAGGTTCACGCCATTCTCCTGCCTCAGCCTCCTGAGTAGCTGGGACTACAGGCGCCTGCCACCACGCTCAGCTAATTTTTCGTAATTTTAGTAGAGACAGGGTTTCACTATGTTAGCCAGGTTGGTCTTGATCTCCTGACCTCGTGATCTGCCTGCCTCGGCCTCCCAGAGTGCTGGGATTACAGGCATGAGCCACTGCATCTGGCCATCCTTATTGATTTTTATCCAGTTGTCTTTTATTTACTCAGTGTTAAAGTCTCTAAGTTTGAATCTGGAATCATCTCTTTCTTCCTTTAGTTCTGTCAGTGTTTGCCTCATATATTTAGGAGCTCTGTTGTCAGGCTCATATAATATGTATTTATAATTGTTCTGTCTTCCTAATGAATTAACCTTTTCTTCATCTTGAAATGTCTCTATTTAACTCTGGTAATATTCCTTGTCTTGAAATCTGTTATGTCTAATATTCATATAGGCACTCATGCTTTTTATAATTAGTCTTTGCATGGTATATATTCTTTTACTTTAAACCTATTTTTGTTTTCATATTTAAATTGTATTTTTAAATATTTAAATTGTATTTCTTGTAGATGCACATAGTTGAGCAGTTGATATGTTTGCACTTATTACTGCCATTTTGCTTTTTCTCTTTGCCTCATCTGTTCTCTCACCCTTTTTTCCTGTCTTCTTTTGCTCTAATAATATTTTTAAAACTGTTGTTCTCTTAGCTGTACTCTCTTTTTTTGTGTGTGGTTGCTCTAGGGTTTATAATATTCTTTTTAACTTATTACAGTCAACTTAGAGTTCATATTGTAACAGCACTGGACATAAATTGTAAGAACTTTGTGTAAGTGTAATTTCATTTACCACATTTTGTCCTTTATGCTTTTTTTTTTTTTTTTGAGACCGAGTCTTGCTCTATTGTCCAGGCTGGAGTGCAGTGGTGCGATCTCAGCTCACTGCAACCTCTGCCTCGTGAGTTCAAGCAATTCTTCTGTCTCAGCCTCCCGAGCAGCTGGGACTACAGGCATGTATCATCATGGCCAGTTATTTTTGTATTTTTAGTAGAGATGGAGCTTCACCATATTGGCCAGGCTGGTCTCGAACTCCTGACCTCATGATCCACCTGCCTCGGTCTCCCAAAGTGCTGGGATTACAGGTGTGAGCCACTGCTCCTGACCCTTTATGCTATTTTTATGATGTATAGCACACTTACATATATTATAAACCCTACAATACAGTGTCAGACTTTCCCTTTAATCAGTTATATGCTGTAGTCTTCTCTCTTTACCCATATTCTTACCATTTTTCATATTCTTATCCAAAATGGTAAATATATTTCCTGTTTACTTTCAGACTGAGGAACTTCCTTTAACATTTCTTATGGGTGTCAGCTTTTAACAAATTCTGTTTTCATTTATCTTAAAATATATTTACTTTTTACTTTTTCTTTTCAAGGTTATTTTTGCTAACTACAGTATTCTGAGTCGATGGGTTTTTCCTTCTTTCAGCTCTTTAAAACTGGCTTCCCATTGTAATAAAGCCTCTGTTATTCAGTTTCCATTTGTATTATTGTTCTCCTATATATAATGTGTCTTCTCTTCTGGCTTTTTTGAAGACTGACTCGTTTGTATCTTTAGGTCTCAGTAGTTTGACTAGGATGTGCCTAAGTGTGGTTTTGAGAAATTTGTGGTCATAATTTTTCAAACTTTTTTTCTGCCCCATTCTTACTTTCTTCTCTCCTGAGACTCCTACTTTGTTCCCTTCATTTTCCACTGTGTGAAAATATGTTTCAAATGCATATTTTATATTTTTCCAGAATTTATGATAGTTATTTGTGGGAAAGTTAATCCGACATAAGCTACCCTGCCATTACTGGGTAAAATTAGTATTTTAAGAGGTACTTCCATTGCAAATCCTTTCACAAAACTGTGTTTCATCCAAAATCCTGGAAAGGGGTGGTAGATCTTGGGTACCTGACATGCTGTTCTATAGATTTCTTTGTGAAGTATTTTTAGAAAATATAAACAAATGTTAAATTCAATGCTAATTGCTGTTTTAGTCATCAAAACTTAAAAATACTAAAGGAATTAAAATAGGCCTGTAGAGGCAAAGACATACAGTTATACCTCAGAGATATTTTGGGTTCCAGACCACTACAATAGAGTGAATATTGCAATAAAGTGAGTCACAAATTTTTTGGTTTCCTTGTGCATATAAAAGTTATGGGCCGGGCGCGGTGGTTCACGCCTATGATCCCAGCACTTTGGGAGGCCGAGGCGGGCAGATCACGAGGTCAGGAGATTGAGACCATGGTGAAACCCTGTCTCTACTAAAAATATAAAAAATTAGCTGGGCGTGGTGGCGGGCACTTGTAGTCCCAGCTGCTTCGGAGACTGAGGCAGGAGAATGGCGTGAACCCGGGAGGCGGAGCTTGCAGTGAGCCCAGATTGCGCCACTGCACTGCAGCCTGGGCAACAGAGCGAGACTCTGTCTCAAAAAAAGAAAAAAAAAATGTTGATACTGTACTGTATTCTATTAAGTCTGCCACTACCCTTATGTCTACCCTAATTGATACACACTTTTTTTGCTAAAAAAATGCTAACAATTATCTGAGCCTTCACCAAGTCATAATGTTTTTATTGGTGGAGGTCTTGCCTCCATGTTGATGGGTGCTGACATTCAGGGTAGTGGTTGCTGAAGGTTGGGGTGGCTATAGCAATTTTTTAAAAAAGGACAACAGTGAAGTTTGCCATACCTATTGACTTTTCCTTTCGTAAAAGATTTTTCTGTAGCATGTAATACTGCTTGATGGCATTTTACCCACAGGAGAACTTCTTTCAGAATTAGAGTCCATGCTCTCAAATCTTGCTGCTGCTTTATCAGCGAAGTTTATTTAATATTACAAATCCTTTGTTGTCATTTCAACAATGTTTATGGCATCTTTACCGGGAGTAGATTTTATCTCAAGAAACTACTTTCTTGCTCATCCATAAGAGGCAACTCCTCATCCATTAAAGTTTCATCATGAGATGGCAGCAGTCAGTCACATCTTCAGGCTCTACTTCTAATTCTAGTTCTCTTGCTGTTTCTAACACCTCTAAGTTACTTTCTCCACCAAAGTCTTGAACCCTTCAAAATGATCATGAATGTTGAAATCTGCTTCTTCCAAACTCCTGTTAATGTGGACATTTTGACTTCCTTCCATGAATCATGAATGTTCTCTATGACATGTAGAATGATGAATCCTTTTCAGAAGGCTTTCTATTTCCTTTCCCTGGATCCATTAGAGGAATCACTATGGCAGCAATAGCCTTATAAAGTGTGCTTCTTAAATAATAAGACTTGAAAGTCAAAATTACTCCTTGATCCTTGGGCTGCAGAATGGATGTTGTGTTAGTAGGCATGAAAACAATATAATCCTTGCATACATCTCCTTCAGAACTCTTAGGTGACTAGGCACATTTTCAGAGAGTAATAATACTTTGAAATTTTTATTTTTATTTTTTTTCCCTGAGCAGTGGATCTCAACAGTAGACTGAAAATATTTAGTAAACCATGCTGTAAACAGATGTGTATCATCCAGGCTTTGTTGTTTTAGTTATAGAGCACGGGCAGAGTAGATTTAGGACAATTGCTAAGGGCCTTAGGATATTTGGAATAGTAAATGAACACTGACTTCCATTTAAAGTCACCAGTTCCATTAGCCCCTAACAAGAGTCAGCCTGACCTTTGAAGTTTTGAAGCCAGGCATTGACTTCTCCTCTCTAGATATGAAAGTTCTAGATAGCCTCTTCTTCCAATAGAAGGCCATTTTGTCTACATTGAAAATTTGTTGTTTAGTGCAGCCACCTTCATCAGTGATCTTAGCTAGATATTCTGGATAACTTGCTACTGCTTCTACATAAGCACTTGCTGCTTCACTTTGTACCTTTTTTTTTTTTTTTTTTTTTTTGATATGAAGTCTTGCTCTCTTGCCCAGGCTGGAGTGCAGTGGCATGATCTCAGCTCACTGCAACCTCTGCCTCCCAGGTTCAAGTGATTCTCCTGCCTCAGCCTCCCGAGTAGCTGAGACTACAGGTATGCACCACCATGCCCTGCTAATTTTTGTATTTTTAGTAGAGACAGTGTTTCACCATGCTTGGCCAGGCTGGTCTCGAACTCCTGACCTCATGATCCGGCCACCCTGGCCACCCAAAGTGCTAAGATTACAGGTGTGAGCCACCGTGCCTGGCTGCACTTTTATGTTATAGAGATGGTGTCTTTCCTTAAATTCATGAACCAACCTCTGTTAGCTTCCAAGTTTTTTTTCTTCAGCTTCCTCACCCCTCTCAGCCTTTATGGAGTTAAAGAGTTAGGGTCTTGTTCTGGATTAGGCTTTGGCTTAAGGGAGTGTTGTGGGCGGTTTGTTCTATCCAGACCACTACAGCTTTCTCCATATCAGCAATAGGGCTGTTTTGTTTTCTTATCACTTGTGCATTCACTGAAGTAGCACTTTTAATTTTCTTCAAGAACTTTTCTTTTGCATTTACAAGTTGACTGTTTGGCACAAGAGGCCTAGCTTTCAGCCTGTCTTGGCTTTTGACATACCTTCCTCACTAAGCTTAATTATTTCTAGTTTTTGATTTCAAGTGAGAGAGGGGCGACTCTTCCTTTCACTTGAACACTGAGAGGCCACTGCAGAGTTACCAATTGGCCTAATTTCAATATTGTTTTGTCTCAGGGGACAGGGAGGCCTGAGGAGAGAGATGGGGGAACAACCTGTCAGAAGAGCAGTCAGAACACACACAACATTTACTGAGAACTTTCTCTGTCTCATATGGCTGTGGTTCATGGCCCCCTCAAACAGTTATGGTAGCAGTAACATTTAAGGTCTTCCATCACAGATCACCATTAACAGATGCAATAATAATTTAAAAGTTTGGAAATTTTATGAGAATTACTAAAATGTGACTCTGAAACACAAAGTGAGCACGTATTGTTGGAATGTGCTCGAATACGCTTGCTCAACACAGTGCAATACAGTGAAGTGCAATAAAACAAGGTGTGCCTTTCCATATCAGTGAAATGAACCGCAGGGTTTTTGAAAGAGACAGCATGTGTGTGTGCATACATGGATTTACACACACATACACACACACACTTACCTGGGAATTCAAAATATACTAAATTCCTTTATATACATAGGCCCTTTCAAAACAGTGAAGAAAGGTAGGTACTTTAGGAAGTGTTTTTGGGAAAATTGTTCATTTTATGGAAAAATCATTAAGACGAAAAAAGTCCATATAAGTTTAATATTAAAAGATTTAAAAAGAATCCTAGCAGGAAACATAAGAAAGTATTTTTATAATTCTTAAATATAAAAGCTTTAAACTTTTTTATTTTTCATTTTTTCACTTTGAAATAATTTGAAAATTTTTACAAAAAATTTCCATATAGCCTTCACTCAGATTTACAAATGTTAATATTCTGCGGAAGCACATTACAATGAATAAAATCAGGACACTGACATGGATACAGTATTAATATTTACTCCATGGCCTTTACTCACATTTCTCCAGTTGTCTCATCAATGCCCTTTTTCTGGCTCAGGATCCAACCTGGGATCCTGGATACTGAGTTTAGCTGTCATGTCTCCTTAGTCTCTTTTCATCCGGAATAGTTCCTCAGTCTTTGTCTTTAATGATGTTGACACTTTAAAAGAATAAACTGGCCAGTTATTTAGTAAAACAACCATCATTGTGGACTTTTCTAACATTTCTTCATGATTAAATTCAGATTATGAATCTATGGCAAAAATACCATAGAAATGATATCATTAGGTACATGATGTCAGTTTCAAAGACCTTTTAGCCATGGCATAAAATCAGAAATCAGAGGAAATTCATTGAGCTGACTAAATAAGCATGCATCATTTTATTTGGCAAAATACACCATAATAAAAAATAAATGACTCAGGGAAAATGACAGCAGGGGATACTTGTAGGCTGGTGGGCATCTGAATTGACTCTCTAAACCCTTAAATTTTTTGTAAACTGGAAGTTAGGTCTATAGGCTTGCTAGATTCAGATTAAAAATATTTGGCTAGACTGGATCACAGGTGTAGTTGCACATTTTATAATTGCATCACACCAAGTGATACATGATATCTCATTATTCCTTATTATTAAATTTGTCAATTTGATAAGCAATTCCCAGTTATTATCAATTTTTATATTTTTGTCATTGTTTTAGTTTGTATTTCTCTGGTAAAGATTTGCCTTTTGAAGATGATGTGAACAGGCAAGAGAGAAATACATAGAAAATATAGTGAGAAGTTGGAAAGATGTGCATGGATGGAGCAGGAAGAAAGCAGAGGACAGATGGGGCCATTGTGATGGCCTTTGCTTTGTTGTTTTCAGTCTGTCCTGGTCCCAAGCCCTAATTTATTTAGTCTATTTGAGACGATGGCAGTCACACTGAAGTTCAGATCTTCTTGCCAGTAGCATTTCATTTCCTTGGGCTGCAGTGTGTGCAGTGGTTGAGGAGCTGAGCCCTCTCAAGCAGTCCGCTGTAAGACGCTGCTGGAAGCTGTGGGATGGCAGCCTGTGGTCCTGTGGCTCCTGGCTGGTGCTTGCCAATGGATGAACCCTCTCTTTAAGCCCAGAAACACTGGTTCTGCTAGACATGTAAAAATGAGTGTCTCCTTTTTCCCTGATGATTATTACCTAGTATCCTTAAGAGTAAACTCAGCACAGCATCATCCATTTAAAATTTTGACGGTATTTTAATTAATGACATTTATTTTACAGTATGTAATTGTAAAATGTGATTTAATATTTATTTTCAGAGTCATGGTCAACTTACACTATCACTTTTTTCTTCAATCCAGAGAATGTCTTTCTATCCTGCATGAAATTCAGAAGAACAAACTTCAGCAGGAATTCTTCTATGAGTTTGAAGGGGGTGTCAAGCTTGGCACTGGGGCCTTTAATTTGGTAAGGAAATCACTATAAAGAAACCAGAACTTTTGCAGAAGAACCTAAGGTTATCTGTGCCTTCTCCACTGCATTTGAACCTTATCCTGAACCTCTCCCTGGGTTGGCTGACAAACAGCTAGAGTGGGATCAGTTTTCCGGCACTGTGACCCAGTGTGTTATGAAGTTCCACACATGCTCAGAGTAGCTTTGGATTGTAAAATGTAAGGGAAGCCTGTGGCACTCTGAATAGACTAGTAAGATTTTGGTAACAAGGAACAGTGGAATCCATTTCCATTTCCACACTGGAAATATTGTTGCAATGACAGTGACGGCTCTGGAATTGAAAATGTGTGAGGGACCAGTATAACTTGAGGAATGATTTTTGATGATCCCTGAGGAGATGAAGTCTGAGTAGTAATCTGTCAAATTCCAATATGTTATTAAGAGATTTTTAAATTTTGTTGATGGTTCACTGGAATTAGTGAAAAAATAAAGTGGTCAAGAGAAGTATACACATGAGTGTATGTGCCGCTTTGGCCACTTTGCTCACGAACCTATGAGTGATGATTGGGAAAGAGGCTGACTGGTACCCACAGAATGAACCATCCTATCCAATTGGTTGTTAAAATCCTCTTTTGCTAAGGTCATCTTTTGATGTGTATCCACATGGGAACATTTTCTGCCCGTTCAGGAAGATCTGTCCACATACTTCTTCCCCAGACCTCTTTGTCACCAATTTTCCAATCATGTTCTTTCCAAGCCTGTGCCCATCCAACCAAACCATTGTCTACATCCCCTGAATCAGCATATATAATTGCACATCTGGCCATTTCTCCTTTCAAGCATAGTGCATAACCAGGTGCACTGCCCAAGGTTCTGCCCACTGGAAGGATATTCCCTCACCACTGTCCTTCAGGAATATCCCAGAGAGAAGTGGTAGTGCTGCAGCTGTCCACTTCTGGGTGGTGTCTACACATCTCACAGACTATGACTGAGTTTTGCTTCTGGGAAAGGAAACTAAGAAACCTTGCCTGGACATGGGCTTTGAGGGTTGCCTTGTCACTTCATCACACCACATCAAAGTTCCCACTATTCTATAGAGAACGCTGGAAAGACCAGCCTTAAAACAAAACTTTTTAAAGGTTCATTGTCTTAGCTAAATAAAATTTATTCATAAATGATTGTTACAAGATGTGGTCACAGAAATATCTGGTGGTTAAAACTTGTTTCCAATTTTTCACATTATTGAAGCATTAAAACTGTTAAGTTAAATTTGTTTGCAGTTAGAAACACTAACACATAAGTACACTGTATATTTTTTTTCTTACAGATGCTGTCCCTTTTACCAGCAAGGATTATCAGACTACTGGAATTTATTGGATTTTCTGGAAATAGGGTACAAATTTAATTTTATCTTAATTTTGACAGGGAAGATTAAATATTATTTATTGAATATGAGGGCAATGCAACATGTCTGCATAACTGGCTTGATAATTATTGGTGATTTGTTTGTGGGACAGAAAATAAGCCTTTGATTCTTGATCACATTTTTCAGGAGTTAGACGTAGTTTTTCTGTTGAAAGTTAAAAATGTTCACCCTTGTTATCCAAATTCTTGGATGAAAAATTATGTGTTGCTAATATTGGTTCTTGCTAGATCTTATTACTCTCACATGCTTTCCTATGCTTTCTTAATAGTTAAGCAGCCCCAGAGTTGCCCTCCTTAAGATGAAGAAATTAGGTGGATTTCTCTGTCTAATATTTTATGATTTTCATGGATCGAATACGATGCAGTATTTTGGATTTCCATGTGTTTCCACAAGTTTCTTTATAAAACTAAATGACGAAATATGTTTTTCATGAGTTTTATTTATTAAATGTTTGCGTGTTTATGGTTTGGTAGTGAATATATCACATTTATTAACCATGACACTCAATATGCTATTATAAGAGTTGCCTCAAGGCAAAAAGTGTCGATTAAAAGAGCAGGTTTTGAGAAATGTGTGAGAGCAAGTATAAGCAGCTATCGCTTTTTTTTCCTGTTTTTTCTACTGTCCATGTTCTTCATGAGCTATAGTGTATTTATGGTGATTCCTTCATAATGTTGTCCATTCTGACTCTGTGTTTCATGGTCACCCTTCTCCTTAACTGTTCACCTTCTACCTGATTCCTTCAGAGGCTCTGAATTGCCTCTCGAATAAAGTTCAAACTATTAATGGCTTCAGGGACCCCATGGTCTGATTCTAGCCAGTGTTTCCAGCCATGCTACCCAGATTCCTCATATTTCCAGTACTCCTGTTAAACTGGGCAATCGGTTGTTCCCCAGCAAGTCCTGTGCTTTTGTTTCCATGCTTTTGCTTTTGTCTGTTTTGGATATCCTCCCCAACTGGCTTCCTCCCAAGTAATTATCTCTCAAGAGCTCCTCCATCCACTAGGGTTGAGGTAAATGCCACCTATCTCACAAAGCTGTCCCTCATACTCCCTCAGTGAGGCTCAAGCAATCCTGACTTTCAGAATTGTCTATTTATCCTTCTTACAATCTCTCTCCATATTCTAATAAGGTCATTGTGTTCACATACTGTCTTCTCTATTTAATAGAAAGATCTTTGAAGACATAGACCATGTTTGTTCATACCCGCCATAGTGCCTTGCAGTTAAATCCTCAATATGTTTTAGTGAATATTTCTATCAGAGAAATAGAGTATCTCCATGAAATGAACACAGCCCTTTTCTCTCTTTAGAATCACATGATATAAAAGGATTTATGAGAGTGTCTTATGCAAGTTTAATAAGGTTCATTTCTAGTTAGGCATTACCACCATTCTAGTTCCTTTAAAAAGAAACTCCACCTTCATGGAGGATAAGGATATATGAACTAGCATTTTCAAGTTTCTGAATAGGCCAGGCATGGTTGCTCACGCCTGTAATCCCAGCACTTTGGGAGGCTGAAGTGGGTGGATCGCTTGAGCCCACGAGTTCGAGAGCAGCCTGGGTAACATGTTAAAATCCTGTCTCTACAAAAAATACAAAAATTAACTGGCCGTGGTGGTACACACCTGTAGTCACAGCTACTCGGGAGGCTGTGGTGGGAGGATCACCTGAGTCTGGAGAGGTGAGGGATGCAGTGAGCCATGATTGTGCCACTGTACTCCAACCTGGGTGACAGAATGAGACTCTGTCTCAAAATTAAAGAGTTTCTAAATGGAAAGTCAAATACCACGTTTTCACTTATAAATGGGAGCTAAACAATGGTACATATGGACATACAAAGTGGAATAATAGACATTGGAGGCCACCAAAGGTGGGAGGGGTGGGGGAAGAGAGGGTTGAAAAATTACCTGTTGGGTTTTCCGTCTCGGGTCGCCGCTGCGAGAGGAGCCGCCGCCATGTCTGCGCATCTGCAATGGATGGTCGTGCGGAACTGCTCCAGTTTCCTGATCAAGAGGAATAAGCAGACCTACAGTACTGAGCCCAATAACTTGAAGGCCCGCAATTCCTTCCGCTACAACGGGCTGATTCACCGCAAGACCGTGGGCGTGGAGCCGGCAGCCGACGGCAAAGGCGTCGTGGTGGTCATTAAGCGGAGATCCGGCCAGCGGAAGCCTGCCACCTCCTATGTGCGGACCACCATCAACAAGAATGCTCGTGCCACGCTCAGCAGCATCAGACACATGATCCGCAAGAACAAGTACCGCCCCGACCTGCGCATGGCAGCCATCCGCAGGGTCAGCGCCATCCTGCGCAGCCAGAAGCCTGTGATGGTGAAGAGGAAGCGGACCCGCCCCACCAAGAGCTCCTGAGCCCCCTGCCCCCAAAGCAATAAAGAGTCAGCTGGCTTTCTCAAAAAAAAAAAAAGAAAAATTACCTGTTGGGTATGATGTTCATTCGTGGGGTGATGGGTACACGAAAAGCCCAGACTTCACCACAGCATAATATGTGAAATCCGTACTTGTAACCCCTCGATATATAAAAATGTTAAAAAAGTTTCTGAATATGATTTTCTAGCCGTGTTCTCTTTCTAAAATGCATTTAATTCCCATAGGAGTTGGGTCTCCTGCAGTTACGTGAAGGTGCCTCAGGAAAAAGCATGAGGTCTGCACTGTGCTGCTTAACCATCTTAGCTTTTCATACTTACATCTCCCTAATACTTGGTAAGATCTGGATTAGATTGTTTCATTGAACATTGATTATCTTGGCCAGACATGGTGGGTTACACTTGTAATTCCAGCTACTTGGGAGGCTGAGGTGGGAGGATCGGTTGAACCCAGGAGTTTGAGGCTGCAGTGAGCTATGATCACGTCACTGCACTGGATCCAGCCTGGGCAACAGAGCGAGATCCTGTCTCCAAATTAAAAAACAAAACAAAAAGTTGATTATTTTTAATCTGAGTAAGTAAAAATTTAGAAAGATCAACAAAAGCTAGTAGTTCATATCTGCTTACTTATTTTTTCTTTTTGAATAAAGGTAGAAAATAGTGTCCTTTGTCATAGTGACATTTAGCAGAGGGAGTAGGGTAGTTTCTTTCATTAAATAATTTTCATCTGTTCTCAGCTAAAATTTCTATATTAAGGTGATCTATTTTATTCTATATTAGATTTCTTTGCAGAAAATGAAATTTTGGGCTAAATAAGTTAATATTGCTATTAAAACCAGAAATTCCAGTTAGGAATCTGAGACAGCCACCTGCATTCTTAAGAATTAGTGTGTCCTAGAGTTTCTTAAACTAAAGTTATAGGTGAGACTGGTCTTTATTTTATTCCCCAGTTATAAAAATGATGAAATAATAGTTTTCATCTTTTCCATGAGTAGGTCTTTACTGTATGTTAATGAAGTTTGGAGAGTTAGTTATAAATATCCCCATGTCTTATGAAGACTGAGGTTTTTCCTGTTAAATTTCTAGGTACAGGAGAAGTGAATGTTGCCGAAGCAGAGCGTCTCCTGGCACCCTTCCTCCAGCAGTTTCCAAATGTACGCTTAGTATTTCAAAGTGTATGTTTCAACCATAATTAATCAGCCAGTGTTGACTGTTGAACAGTGTGTTTTCTTCCTTGCTCTGCAGGGCTCACTCGTGTTGTTTTATCATGCCCGAATAGAGTTGCTGAAAGGGAATCTTGAAGAGGTAATTTATTAGGTGGGAGTTATTTGGGGGAGTTGTCTGTATGGTGGAGCTGTGACCTACTCATTCAACAAAAGTAAACTTAGCTATATGGACTAGACAAAAATAAAGAAAAAAAATAAGTAAAAAGCCAAAACTTTAACTTGTATATACATTCTATTGTATAAAATCTATGCAGTGGATTACTGAATGTAGTCTACATTTATACACAGAGTACATTAAGCACTTTAGGGTAGTATATACCAAATAATAAGCTCAGGGATTTTCAAGAAACTGTGACTGTTACCAATTTCTGCATTATACACTGACTTTGGAATCTAGCCCCTGCATGACATGCAAGTCTACTATATGTGGGCTCCTTATCAAAGGAAATTATTCACCAATTCCCTCAAAAAAGGAAGTGTCGGGGTCAGAAGTAGAAAAGTAAGGAGCCATTTATGGATATACATTCACAAACCATTTTTTCCACACAAATGGGATCAAACATGTATTTTTCTGTGATTGGAACCTCCCCACTCCCACATTACAAAGTGTCAAGGCCCCTCACAAAATTAAAGAAAGAGGCAGAACTTAACTGTATCATTGCCTGTAAGGAAAAGAACATAACATCATATTGAGAGGTTGAATGAGTGATAATTTTGTCCTTTTTGTACTAAGTGTTTTATGTATTTTCCCATTAGGTTATTATCTCCTTGTCTAATATCTGGATGATCAACTTCATGCAATTGATTTACAGGCACAAGAAGTATTTCGAAAATGTGTTTCAGTTCAAGAAGAATGGAAACAGTTTCACCATCTCTGCTACTGGGAGCTAATGTGGATTAATGTTTTCCAACAAAACTGGATGCAGGCATATTACTATTCAGATCTGCTTTGCAAAGAGAGTAAATGGTCCAAGGTAAAGTGCAATACTTTCATTGATGTCATCTGTTTGCTAATATGTGGCCAGGAAGATTTTCATTCAGGACTGTTTGCTCGGTAGTATGGTACCACAGTGTTTTCTCAACTTAGAGATTCACAAAAGAAGGAAATGTGCCTTAAGTACCCACTGTTTATAGGTACTGTCCTCAGCATTACATGCTTTAAAAGCCATCCACAGTTCTTTTCAGGGCCAAATACGATGGCCCATACCTATAATCCCAGCCCTTTGGGAGGCTAAGGCAGGAAGATGGCTTGAGGCCAGGAGTTTGATACTAGCCAGGGCAACATAGTGTGATTTTTATCTCTGCAAAAAATAAAAACCTTAGCCAGGCATGGTGGTACATGTCTAGAGTCCCTTCTACGTGGGAGGCTGAGGCAGGAGGATAGCTTGAGTCGAAGAGTTTGAGGCTACAGTGAGCTATGATCACACCACTGCACTCCAGCCTGGTGACAGAGTGAGACCCTGTCCCAAACAATAACAAAGTTATTTGAAACGTGAGGTTTTATCTCTGAAAATGAGCTGGACTTATGAAGTTATGAAACCTTAATCATCTTGATAATTTTTGTAGACTTCCCAGTGCCCTGATGCCCAGGCTTTTCGGGATAATGAAAATTAATTCTGATCCACTTATGAGAAGTTGGGGGGCAATGAGATAATTTTTTATTGTTCATTCTGTCCGCTTTCTCACCTATGAATGCTGTAGTTGTATAATAGAAAAATGGTCTAAATTATTGATAATTGAAAAGAGTTGTTCTCATTTTGAACAGGGATTATAAGATTTCATTTCCTCTGATTTCTTTAATGCCTGTTAATATTATATCTGGAATGCTTGTAGGTCATTTCTGATTTGAAAGGTAGAAATGTTATGTACCTAGGGATGTTCTGTAATAAGCTCCTTCTTTTTCTCAAGGCAACTTATGTGTTCTTGAAAGCGGCAATTTTGAGTATGCTTCCAGAGGAGGATGTAGTAGCAACTAATGAGAATGTGGTAACTTTATTCAGGTACGTGAGACACTATTTCTATAACAAAGGCCCTGAGGGTATAAAGGGGCAAAATCTCATCTCTACTAAAAATACAAAAAATTAGCTGGGCATGGTGGCATGTGCTTGTAGTCCCAGCTACTTGGGAAGCTTAGGTGGGAGGATTGCTTGAGCCTGGGAGGTAGAGGTTGCAGTGAGCTGAAATAACGCCACTGCACTGCAGCCTGGGCGACAGGCAGAGTGAGACCCTGTCTCCAAAAAAAAAAAAAAACTGACCATGTATATTAACTGTAGCATCGACATCAACATTAGTAAAAGCCATGGCATGATAAATGTCACCTTTTACTGTAAAGTTCATTTCCTCATTTTACAGAAACAACAATTAATGGAAGGGAGTATTAAGATACATTAAAATCTTTTAAATCTCCTTCTCTTTCTTCCAATGCAGATTAAGTTTTCTCCGTATCAAAACAATTTATGTGAAAGATGTAATCATTTTTATTTTCAGAAGAAAGCTTTGAGATCTTGCTGTGTCGTAGCTTCTAGGTTGTTGGGATAATGAGAGTTCTAACAATGAATGGTCTCTTCATAAAAATGCTGTTACCTTTCAACTCTAAGGGTTCCTGTCTGAGACATACTTCTGACCCCTTCCTCTGACTCCCACCTCACATTTCCACTGTCTTTTCCACTGATGGTAATGAACATAGTGATGGTACACTAGTTTAAAATCCATAGCTCCATATTGTGCCCACAAGTAACCTAACACAAGCTTACCTCATATTGGAGGCATGTTATTTCATGTTAATTTTTCTTTCAGTGAAGTAATTATTTCCTTGAATTCTTTCTCAGCAACTTGTTTGATGCATTCATAGAATTTTGCATAAGAAAGTGCTCGCAGGAACATGTAGTTTCCCCATCTTACTCTCATTTTTACCTGCTTATGAATTTCATAATTGGAATTCTGTAGAATTTTTAAAAGGAAGTTTGTAAACAGGGTACATGTCCTAAGCTGATTATTTCCTAAACAACCTGTACCTGGGAAACATTTTCTTAAATTATGTATTAACTGATGGCTATCTTTTGGGCCATATTATTTTATAGATCTGTGTAATACTTGCAAGTAAGAATAGGCGATATACCAGTGTACCGTCTTCTCTCTCCCTGAGTATCCACAACATAAGTAAATACTTTGGACTCTTTCCTGCTTACTCGTAGAAATCGCCAATTGTATACCTAGATTTCCTAGACTGTGTTTGATAGATTTAAGACATTAGCTAAGTTGACTGGAAAGAAATACGTGTCAATCAGTGGTTCTCAATCTTGAGTGTGCCTCAGAATCACCTGGAGGGCTTATCAAACTCTAGATTGCTCTGCCCCAGCCCTGGAGTTGCTGATTCAGTAGGTCTAGAGTAGGGCCTGAAAATTGGCATTTCAAATAGGTTCCCAGGTGATGCTGCTGCTGGTGGTCTGTGAAGTTCACTGTGAAAACCACAGGTATAAATAACGTATGTGTTGCCATGACCTTTCTCTGGGGTGGGCTGGGGCTCTTCACAGACAGGTGGACAGCTTGAAGCAGAGAATTGCCGGGAAATCTCTCCCTACTGAGAAGTTTGCTGTGAGGAAGGCTCGGCGTTACTCCGCCTCCTTGCCTGCACCTGTGAAGCTCATCTTACCTGCCCTGGTATCTGCTTTTATTTTATTTACTTTTCATGCACTAGAAGTAAATTATCTAGTCACAGCAGCAGGGAGCATATCTAAATTTGGTTATGAAGTTTAGCTCACTTAAAAACCATTTTAAGTTTTGTTGTAAGTTGAATATTTCTAAATAAGTAATTAATAAATAAAAACTGTAGCTAATGGTTTTTGACTAGTTAGTATGCTCCAGGCATTAGGATAAAGGCTACTAAAAACATATCGTTTAATTCTTACAACTTTTTGAGTATAGTTAACTCTTAACCACATTTTTTAGATAAAGAAATTTAGATAGAAGTTGATTCCATTGAAGTTGAGTTGAATTCTAATGCAAGCCACATTATGTAATTTTACCTTTTCTAATAGCCACATTAAAAAAGTAAGAGGAAATGGAAATGAATTTCAAGAATATATTTTGTTTAACCCAGTATATGCAAAATTTTGTCATTTCAACATGTAATTGGTAGAAGCTTATCCATGAGATACATACATACTTTCATATTGAACCAAGTCTTAAAAATTTAGTGTGTCTTTTACACTTAGAGGACATCTTAGTTTGGGCTAGCCGTATTTCCAGTGCTCAAGAGCCATAACTGGCTGCTGGCTGTGGTATTCTAGCTCCAGCTGACATTCTTAAACTTTATGCCATTTAGGCAAGGCTTCTGTGAAAAACACAATTTCAACTTAAATTTTCTTAATGAAGTCTTCTTCAAAAATACTGAATATATCACGTTACTATGACTCTTCTGGTGCTTTAGTTTTTATATAGATGGTCAGCACAGGAAAGCTGTTCATTGTAAGCCGATGTCTGTGGTCCTCCACTCTGGGGTTTCCTGAGGTTTTTGTTTTTTGTTTTTTTTTAATTCGGAGTTTATTTCATTATTCCTCTTTGACAGTTATTTAGATTTTTCCAGTTTTTGTAATTACACACTACAATGAATATCCTCTTTTTGTACGTGTGCATATAATTACCTGTGAAGGATTTTTTAAAAATGGAATTCCTGGTTCAAGGGAATATATACATTTAATATTTTGGTAGATAGTGTTAAATTTCCCTCAAACAAAGCTCTACCAATTTAAATAAGTACTGACAGTATTTTGCCATTTTAATTTGCATTTCCTTGTGGATGTGGTGGAGCATCTTTTCATGTGTTTCTTCATTTTTATTTTTTCTTTTGTGAATTGTTGCTCATATTCTTCCCTAATTTTTCATTGGGTTGTTGATTGTTTTCTTAGTGACTTATGGGAGCCCTTTATACATCCTGTGAGAAAGAACAATGCAGCCTCGCCCTGACGGGTCAGACAGGAGTTACCTGGCGCCTAGCACCTAGGTCCAGGTGTTTCCTACCTAACACAAACTCAGAGAACTTCAGCATCACACAGGGACATTCTGTGATTGTGATGGAGCAAGACAAAAATATGACCACTCCGTAATCATGTCTGAGCACAAATAAAAACCAGAACACTGCGTAAATCACACAAATAACCAAACATCTCCCTCTCCCAGCTCACATGAGAGCCTTCTGCTGCTTAACCAGTTAGAGCCTTAGCTCCATGCCTGATTCATTTTTATTAGGTGATTTGCACTGGGAAGGTTTTTCTGTCTCACAGAACTCTACTGAAAATTTTCTAGACTGTCGTCATTCTTTGCCTTAGTACTTAGATACCAGTGTGTATGTAATTGTATCCTGCTTTGACTGTTAAGAACCATAGGGAAGATTAACTCACTGCACTTCTTTCTCCGGGTCTATGGATGTAGAATGTATAGGAAATTGGCTTGAAATGTTAGTACTGGGATTTTTATTTTTATTTTTTTTGTACTTAGGAATTTTACCAAAAGCCTGTTTTTCATAAAGTCTCAGATACGAGCTTGCCTCCTTCCGATAAAAAGATTTCATCCATAAAAGGAATTTTTAAAAGATCATCATCAATTTAAAAAATACCCTGTTATTGAAATAACCTCTTACTTTATTAGCAACAAGAAATTGTTACATGTAAAACTGAATGAAGGTAGAGTGTCATGATCTTAGTTTTGGGTGCCATAAGGTAAAGATACCTTTGCCGCCCTTCTACTCGATTGTGTTGTTCTCATTTCCACTACTTCCTGCTAAGAGGCTTTTCAAGCAGTGTTTTTATCATATCTTAAAATTTATTTCCAAGAAGATACTAATTACCCTGCTTACTTCATACCCTTAAAAATATTAACTGCACTATCAGGAACATTAGACAAATATTTTCAAGCAAAAGCACATTTGCTTTTGATTCAAAAAAATTCTCATCTGGTAGCCCATTAAATATAATATGTAATGAGAAATCATTAGTTTACATTTTAGGAGCTGTCATTCAGCCATATGGCTTTTAAATGAATACGTTTTCTGCATATTGGATTACATTACTGGACCATGTTTCTAATGGTATAAAAGATCCTAAGCCCAGTAAAATATTCCAATGTTTATATCCAGTGATATTCTTGGAAACATTTTATGTAAACAACTGGCAGACACTTAAAAATATTTTTCTTTACTTAAAAGTAACAACAAAAGTTTACATTAAACAGAATTATTCATGGTATCGGTTTAAAATATTTATTTCTGTATCTGTATTCTATTACCTTCCAAAAGAATTAAATGCTTGTAGATATTTAATAAATATTTGTTATATGAATGAGTAAATTAAATTTTCGGTAAAAACATATATACTGAATTACTTCACAGTATAAAAGGCAAAAACAAAGGAAAATTATCTGTAAATATTGTCTTGAGGTTCCTAGAAACCAAGGCAAAACACATGAACATTGTTTGGGGATCATAAAGGACATTGAATAACCTCATATAACTGCAAATGGTTTTCATTTTTCCTCATTAGGAAATGATGTATGTCTGGAATGGTTTTTCAATAGTGAGCAAAAGAAAAGACCTTTCTGAAAATCTGTTGGTAACTGTTGAAAAAGCTGAGGCAGCTTTACAAAGTCAAAGTAAGTATACACAGTAAGCACCGAGGAGCCTTTGTCTCTGCTCAGACAGACCCCTGTCCTGCGTTTTCCCTGTGCACATCTGCCTACATTAATTTGTATACATCACAAGGACAAAGAGCTTGAGTTGCAGGGGTCTGGGTGAGGAATGACATACACTGCAACTGCATGAACCTTGGAAACATCTTGCTAAGGGAAAAGGCCAGCTGTAAAAGACCACACATTATATGATTCCCTTTACACGATAGTCAGAATAGACAAATCTATAAAGACAGACCGCAGATGAGTGGTTGCCTAGGGGTGGAGGATGGAAGGATGGAGGATGGAAGGGGTTATGATAGCTTTTTGGGGAGGGAGGTGATGACAGTGTTCTACAGTCGACTGTGGTGATGGCTGTACAACTCTTGTAAATATGCTAAAAACCGTTGAGTGGTATACTCTTAATAGGTGAATTGTATGGTATGTGAACTATATCTTAAAACTGTGACAAAAAAGATGAAGGGAGGAAGCCCAGCATTGGAATTTTAGAGCAGCACAAGGAAACATGCACTTCTCTCTGGGTTGAGTTTGCTACGACTCTTTCTATTCCTCCTCATTGCTGTCTAACCGTTAGTGTGTTTCTGCAGACACAGGGAATAGTTTTCAAGGTGAAATGTTATCACAATTTATTCTACCTATTACATTTGGTTGTGCTAGAGGCCACACTTCAGTTTACTGGAAGCAGCTGATGTGGTAAAAGGAGAATCAGAATCAGGCAGTCTGGGCTTATAGTCCAGCTCTGCAGCCATCGGACTTTGGGTAACACCTCTGTTTTCTTGTGAAGTGGGAGGAGTGTTGGACCAGATGCTATCCAAAGTTGTTTCCTTGCCCTGACATTTTTTGATTCTGTATTTTTAAGAGGGGTAAACAATGCCATAAGTGATAGCCTGTGTTATATTTCTTTTCAATGCCAAGTCACTTAGGTATTATCCCAAGAGAAATGGTCTTTTGTAATATTCTAACCACATAAGTAAAATGAGAACTTCTGTGATGATAAACATGATAAAGGGCATAGAAATTCAGGAATGGTGGGGAAAAATTTTAACAGTTACCTCATTTTTCTTAACTGGAAAAAGATGGGCACTCCAGGAGCCCAGCTCCTGTCTATTTGAGCAAGCTCTTCACCGCCCCCAATCCCCCATTTGTTGGGGGCAAAATTCGAGGGGAAATATATTTTATCAGACTATGCCAGTAAAATGCAGTGGAAATGTAGAAAACCGAGTCACTCCCCTCCACCCATTCCTTTTTCTCTTAATGACATGCTGAGATGATAGGCTTTAGAGATATTTAAGCAGGGCAGGAGGGAGCTGAGACAGACAGACAGACATGCCATACTTACCCACAGTTTTGGCTTTGTGTGTCTCTCTCTGGGTGAAATAATTAGTTCGTTTTCTGAAGATCACCTTTGCCAGATATTGCATGTGAAACTTATGACCTCTTCTAGGAGTCGTTTTATGCAAGAAGATTATCTCTTGCTCTCCTTGCCACCTTGAACTATTAGGACAGTTTAGTAATTAAGCTCCTATCCTTCAGAGCAGGGAAGAAAAAGTCCATAATTGGAAAATGGAGAGAAGTTGGAAAATGGAGAGAAGTTGTAAACCCGAGGTTACATCATCTTCCACCCCATCCCCCACCCCCATTATTAGAAACTGGCTGTGTATTGGCTTCTCCTAGCTTTGCAAGTGTGTCTGAAGTAAAAGATGGTAGAGGATACAACTGATCTTCTACTCTGCAATGCTCTGGCCGTAGTTATTAAATGCTGGCTGCTGATCCAAAAGATAGAACTTTGAAGACAGAACAGAATTTGGTGACGTCCCTGGAGTCGGCATTTGGTATTAATTCCAATAGTATTTCATTTGAAATCTTAACTACATTCAGCATGTAACCAGAAGTTCCACTTTGACTAATTTGCTTAATGAAATTATATAGCAAACATTATGAGAGTTATGTAAAAGGGAAAGTGATACTGACTTTATGACTTTTTACTTTCTAAATCTTTTTTCAGATTTTTCTCTTGGGGGCATTTCAGCTAGCTTCTAAAAATTTCAGCATAGATACTTTTTGTAGTTTGGGGTTCAAACTTCCCTATTTCTCAGCCTATCTATCATAAAAGTTCAGCAGATCTTTTGTGATAAAATTGTGCTCTAGTAGCTTTATCATGTAATTTTCTTTGAATGTTAAATGGAAACATATTACATGTGTGTTATGTGTTGAAATGTTCATCTATGAACACATTCATGAGGTTGAAAATCATGACAAAGCATTTATACTTCAAGGGAAAATAATCATCTGCTAGATAATGGTTTGTAGTCGGAGGAAATAATGATTTTGCCATCTGAGATTTTTGGAGGAATACGGTATTTTTGAACCCACCTGCCATATGCCTAACTCAAGTTCATCATAGAAGTTACAGGTGGCTTTACTGGTATTTTAACTTCCCATGATGTTATGTCTGTTCCTCAACAAAATCATCATTCACAGAGCACCAGAATGGTGTCATAACACAAACTGTCGATACAATGCTACAGGAAACTCAGTAGAATGCACAAAAATGATACTACAAGCTAGCATCCAATATGGACCCTTTGGTTTTGGTTCTAGGTCCTAAAAGATATTACTTCTTGAATGTCTATTTTAACATCCATGATTAAAAGCAATGGATAGAATTTTATTTTGGTAGAAAAATGATTCTAATTAATAATAGAAAAGGTAATGTGTTATGGATACCTGTATTTTCTGGGTGAATGACCTATCAGAGCTTGAAAGTTAGAGGTGAATATTCAGTTTTCAGCACCTAGAAGTAACCCCCTCTGGTTGGTTAAGTAGCATCGTTAATCTCCATAGACAAGTGGTTTACCATCTAAACTGCCAGCATGTGTTAATGATGATTTCTGAGGTTTGTGCTGAAAACAGGAGGATTTCAATAGGAGTGACTCCCAAGGCCTCGTGTGTTCCCTTTACTGCCGTCCTCTCTACTGTCACAGCCTGAAATGTGTAAATTGTCAGTCTGTCTTGGAATAATGTTGTACTTGCCTGTAACTTGCAAGAAAATTTCAAAAGTGTAAATGTGGAATGGCTACCTTTGTCAGATAGATGTCACACATAATATAGTTCCTTCTGTTTAACAGACATTTGCCTTGGGCTGTAGAATGCAGAGAGCATTTTCAAAAGGGAAAAAGTGGTGAAAAAATCCTTGACATTTTCCTCAAGCAGTTAGAAGTTTGTGGAGATTTAGGTGCCTTTCATGTACTTCAGAACCATTTTGTTTAATCTTATGGCATAATTTCCCCCAAAAAGAACACAACCTAGGAGAATTGATAAGTAGTAAACATAATGATCTGGAGAGGGTATTCTACTTCCTGAATTTTTAGTGGGGATATGGCCATCTGCTTCTCCATATGGAAGTGTTATCCACTGCTGTATTGAAGCCAACACAGAAGCCAAACAACAGGAGGAGGCAGCCTTCTTGTTCCTCATGGCTTTACCTTTGATAGGATTAATAGAACTCTTACTTTATTTAGAGTTCAGATTTCTGGTTGTGGTATCTAAGGTCACAAAGCTCAGAGTGTGACCACCTGAAGAATATTTTAAAGTGGATAGAGTGAACTCCTTAATAAAATGGTGTTCTTTTATAGTAAATTCAGCATTGTAGGAATGTATGTATGTATCAGATGGGATCTTGCTCTTTCACCCAGACTGCAGTGCAGTGATGCCATCATAGCTCACTGCAGCCTCGAACTGCTGAGCTCAAGTGATCTTCCTGCCTCAGTCTCTGAGTAGCTGGGACTACAGGCGCATGCCGTCATGCCCAGTAATTAAAAAAACTTTTTTTGTACAGATGGGGTCTTATTGTATTGCCCAGGCTGATCCTGAACTCCTGGGCTCAAGTGAGCCTCCCACCTTGACCTCCCAAAGCATTGGGACTACAGATGGGAACCACTGTGCCCAGCTCTTTTCATTTAAAATAATTTCATTGTATTTTATTTAGTGAGGCATAACAAATGCTAAAAAATATTTTCCTTATTTTTAAATGATCCTTCTGAAACTTTATTCTTTCTCTTAAGATCTTAAAAAGTATTTTTATTTGTGTGTTTCCTTTGTTTTTTGTTTTAAGATTTTAACAGCTTCTCTGTGGATGACGAGTGCTTAGTGAAGTTACTTAAAGGATGTTGCCTCAAGAACTTACAGCGGCCCTTGCAAGCTGAACTATGTTACAATCATGTTGTGGAAAGGTAAGACCAAACAATAAAACCAACCCAAGTGCAAATTGTGGTTTTTGGGGAATTGCTGTGAGAAAGTGATACAAAATGCTTTTATCTCTTACTGCTAAACTCTTACTTGGTGTTACCAGAAAGAAAATCCAGTAGTGTTTTGTTGTTGCTTTTGTTCCTCGTGAACAAAATTATGGTCTAGGTGGAACATGGCTTTATGTATTTCTACTTGGTGTTTAAAGATGACTCACAAAAACTGTATTTATAGCTCAACTAACAGGTGTCTAGCCAAGCTCTGGCAGCATCATACTGAACCTCTGCTACTCATTAATTTTTTTATTTTTTACATACTTCTTTAGTTTTTTTTTTCCTTTTCTTTTCCTTTTTTTTTTTTTTTTTTTTAAAAAGAGATGGGGGACTTTCCTTGCTGCCCAGACTGGAGTACAAGTAGTACAATCATGGCTCACTGCAGCCTGGAACTCCTGGGCTTAAGAGATACTCCCAGCTTAGCCTCTTGAGTAGCTGGGACTGCAAGTGTGTGCTACTATGCCTGGCTTCCGATACTAATTTAATTCATGCATTTGTTTGCCCATTCATTTATTCCATGGATATTTGAGCACCCACTGTGTGCCAGAGACTGTGCTGGATTCTAGGGATTCAGAGCTGAGTAAACAGACTTGCCATCACCGTGATAATAATGTGGCAGGAAAGAGAGGCATGTGATGAGCACTCTGTCTCTCTTTTGGCAAGGGGCAGTTCTTCTGTATATAATTGAGTTTTGTTCTGGTTTTATTCCACCCCAGTAGCATTGATGATGATGTCCTGCTCCATTACTAACCATAGAGATGAATCAAGGTTCTGATCCCTGGCCCTTTTCTCTGTATCACAAAGGCAGTATCTACAGGGGCCAGACACGTAACCTGACTTTATCAGGCCAGCCGAGTGGCAGCAGGAATAGGATTGGTAGGCTCTGTAGGTTAGGGTGTTTTCTCTGAAGGATGTAGCCACACTTCTCAGCTCTATTTGATTATTGCTCTGCACAGTGTGGGCCCAATAGCAATAATCCCTACCATTTTTCATGAAAAGCCTGGAATCTGGATTTTATGTAAAATCACCTGATTTTAAAATATTGCCTCAAATTTTTTGAAAATATTCTGCAAGCCAGAACAACCTCAGCCATAGACTGCTGGTGGACATCCTGTGCTCTGTGTCACGTGCCTTTCCGTCCATGGCCACCTGATCCCCTTCTTCCTGACAGTATTGATGGGAATATAGGAGGACTGGTGCCCCTATAAGAATAAAGACAAAATACTTCCCAAATGTACCGTCTTTAGTAATATTCTGTAATTAGTAAACACGTTAAAGAAGTATCCATGGAATTCTATTTTATTAGTGTTTCTTTAAGGATTAAAAGGATGATCAAAAGGATGACCTATTGTGCTGTTTTTTTTGTCTGTGAATCTCATAGTGAATTGTTTGCTTATGTGCTTTATAATTTTGGATTGTGAACTCACCTTCATTGGAGTTTTATCTTGAGATTTCTATGATGCTATATTGAGGAAGAGTTGCTCTACAGTGATTTTGCATTTTATTTCTGTCAGGTACCCTAAAGGTTTTTTCTGCCCAGGGCCTCTTTCATGTTAATTTCATTGCTTACTTCTTGGATCATTTAGACAATATAAATTTGAATTGCACATTCAATGTGGGCATGCCTATTGGTTATTAATTTCCTAAAGAATTGTTTTTTCTTCTCATTGAAAGTGCTGGCCAAGGAGACAACTGTCTTTGTCTTTCTCGTTTGCCAGTGAGTGGGTTTGTTCTAACCTGCCTTTCTCTTAAGGAGTAGTCCTGTAAGGATCCCAGCTTTAAACAGAGGTCTCAGTTTCAGCGCCCTGCTTTCTGAGGGCCTAAGGCCTCATCTCCTGCATGGACATTAGGATACAAAGCCCTTGACTCAGATGGAGGCAGACCACAGGGCTTATTCAGCATCATCCCACATATGTAGAGTCTCACTTTTTCAATTCTAGCTGTTTTCGACACTTGAGGGTTTTTTCTTATGTTCTGGTGAGCTACGCTATGCATTTGAAATGGTGTTAGTCATATATTTTTTTCAGTGCTTCTAGATGTTTTATAACCAGAGAGTTCTCATAATGGTGTTGAAAACAGAAGTGTTGACCATTTCTTTATTGGCCTTTTAAAGCATTATAAGGCTTTAAAATACAAAGGGAGTTGAACCTTAGTTTAAAAATAATACAACTTTCTTATTTCTAAATGGAGTCATTTTCTGAACACATGCATATTCAGAAAGATGATCTTGCCATATCTAGGGTTAATCTTTAAAGATCTGTATGCACTGATTTACCTAAGAGACAGCAATCAACCATCAGTGCTGGGTTTACATTAAGGAATAAAAGATTAATATATGAAAAGAACATTATTTATTGCCATAGTTTAATGAATTCTATAACTATACAATGGCGGCTTTTCTATGATAATAGACTTAGTGCTGCACATATTTTCTGAGGAATGGGAATAATATATGTTTAGAAAAATATGTATTTCTTGTTCTGTTAAGATTTACTTGCTTTTCCTCTGCTCTTTCAGTGAAAAGCTACTGAAGTATGACCACTACCTAGTGCCGTTCACTTTGTTTGAATTGGCATCTTTGTATAAAAGCCAGGGGGAAATTGACAAGGCCATAAAGTTCCTAGAAACTGCAAGGTAAGTGTTGAAGGCAGCTTTTCCTTGATCGTTGTGGAGTCAGAGATATCAATATTGCTATAACAACAGCAGTAACATTATATACTTAAAAATTAATAATGTCAAATTAGTAATAATGCTACTTTTGCTAACATTTATGCTTATGGCTTTTGCTGTAATTGTGCTGTTTCCAACCCCCTTACTGCCTCACCCTGTGACTATTTACAGATATGATTATGGGCATCTATTTGAAAGATTTCTAACTTATTTTATTCTGTATCAGGGGTTGGCCAGCTTTTTGTGTAAATGGCTGGAGAGTAAATATTTTTAGATTTATAGCATAAAGTCTCCATTGCAACTACTCCATTATATCAAAAGAAGTCATAGAAGGTAATATGTAAATAAATGGGTGTGTTTCGATTTGGCCCTTGGGTCCTTGTTTGCCAGCCTTCAGTGTATTCAGCCATACCTATTATTTCCTTGAAGAGCCATTGATCTTGTGAAGCTTGCACATCTTACCCAGACTCTCTCTTTTTTCTGTTTATCATGGCAGTTTCAAAGTATTTTTATCATTCTGGTAGGCAATAGCTTTTAGACCATGGATCACATAGGTAAGGCAGAAACCCTGTGGCCTGTTTGCCTTGAACACTTCCTGCAGTAGAGAAAGAATGCCAGACTAGCTCTAGGTCATAAACAGTGATTTGTTCTCAAATTCAGCAATTATTCACTGAGCACCTATTATGTGTCAGACACTAGTAAAGGCTTTAGAGAGACAACTATAAACCAAGCAGGCATTGTTTCTGCTCTGTTAGCTAGAGGGAGATATTAAATAGACAAGAAAAATATCAGGGCCCGGTGCGGTGGCTCACGCCTTTAATCCCAGCGCTTTGAGAGGCCGAGGTGGGCAGATCACGAGGTCAGGAGATCGAGACCATCCTGGCTAACATGGTGAAACCCTGTCTCTACTAAAAATACAAAAAATTAGCCAGGCATAGTGGCGGGTGCCTGTTGTCCCAGCTACTCAGGAGGCAGAGGCAGGAGAATGGCGTGAACCTGGGAGGCGGAGCTTGCAGTGAGTCAAGATCACGCCACTGCACTCCAGCCTGGGCGACAGAGCGAGACTCCACCTCAAAAAGAAAAAGAAATCAGTGGTATATGTTTGCTGAGATTTGTAATATGATACATGGTGCCTGGGTGTTACTTCAGGATAGATTGATTCTGAAATATTTCCTTGAGGAAATGATATTGTAGCTGAGAGTTGCATAATTAAAGTCAGTCTTGAGATCAGTCATTAGAAGTCAACCAAGTAGGTAGGGAGCACTCCTGACAGAAGTCACAGTTAATGAACATCACGTTGAGGAGGTTGAGCCACTGGGTCAGTGATGATGCTTTTTGCTGTGCTGGGGAATACTTAGAAGAGTATATTTGGGGAGAGAACAAAACATGCTTCTGTTCAGACCATGATTCTTTAAGATGGCTATTAGGTACTCATATTAGGTAGATGGCAAGTTGGCATTCATACTTAGCATGGAGTTCAGTGGTAAGGTCAGGGCTGAATGTAGAGATTTCAGTCAACAGCACAGAGATAGCGGTATTTAAAGTGATAGCACATGATGAAGTCATTTTGTGAATGTTATATAGCTAGAGAAAGAGGTCTAGCACAATGTCTGGGATATGCCATCTTCTTAGACATTAAACGATAAGATTAAGAAGATTAAGAGAGTTAGGAAGACATCTAGGAAAACCAACCAAATAGTGTTTCAAAAAGAGCATGGTCAGTTATGAGGGCAGCAACTAAGAGCTCAAACAAGGTAAGACCAGAGAAGTGGCTGCTGAATTTGGCAGCATGAGGATCGTTGGTGACTTTGACAAGTGAGGTGACAAACAAAATGGAGTCAGCTACTTTAGGCAACTCTGTTAGGATGTTTGCTGTGAATAGAACATCGTAATGGGGCAAAAGCTTTGGGGGCATAGTAGAGCCAAGAAGGGCTTCCTTAAAATATTTATATATAGGTGATAGGAGAGCAAGTTGCTTTTAAAGTTAATTTGTTGGGCGTATGACCAATATTTCAGGTGTTAGATATAGATATCTTCAAATCCAGCTATTGGAAAATTATGGATTATAAATCCTGCTCTTCCAGATATTCATTATTTGAATATACAGTGTACAATAAGGCAACTTCATAATGATAAAAATAAAAGACTAGTAACTCACTGCTATTTTATTTTATTTTATTTTATTTTTGAGACAGAGTCTTACTCTATTGCCCAGGCTGGAGTGCAGTGGCCGGATCTCGGCTCACTGCAAGCTCCGCCTCCCGGGTTCACACCATTCTCCTGCCTCAGCCTCCCGAGTAGCTGGGACTACAGGCGCCCGCCACCTCGCCCGGCTAGTTTTTTTTGTATTTTTTAGTAGAGACGGGGTTTCACCGTGTTAGCCAGGATGGTCTTGATCTCCTGATCTCGTGATCTGCCCGTCTCGGCCTCCGAAAGTGCTGGGATTACAGGCTTGAGCCACTGCGCCTGGCTGTAACTCACTGCTAAAAAGCAATGAAAAGCCTCCACTAACTCAAGACAATACTGATGATTCAAACATAAAGATACTTCCCAGTAATTCCAAGACTGTCATCTGTACTTTCCCTTTATGTATTAGGAGCTTTGCAAAGTTGCCCACATTGATGGCCAGACATTTAGGAAAATACTCAATTCCATCCTTTGTAAACTCCAGTAAGATACTGATTTTAGTTTATGAATAATACATTTACTAACCCTCATCAAGATTACCAGTGAGTAACCCTTACACCTGTTCAAAATGAAGGGCTATAGAAATAAGTGCCACCGTGAAGAAAGCAGTTATAGTTCATCCATGGGCCAAGGCAGTATGTAAAAGGATTTCATTTTTCTGATTCTTAACAATTCTGGTAAAAGGAAGTCAACATAAATGCTCTTAGGCAGGTTTTAAATAATCTTTGGATTTCTATGTCCCCCTTTAAAGACATTGGCCTAATTATTATGTAATTATTGGCCAAACCATTGATATTTACCTGAGAATTGGAATAAGTAATTTTGATGTCATTAAGTAATTCTGCTGCCTTTGTTGCAGTTGTTTCATTTCAGTTTCTTGAGTGATTGATCATGTGATCATGCTAACCATGTTTATATGCATCTACCTTAAAATTTTCCAATTTAGGCCGGGCGCAGTGGCTCACGCCTGTAATCCCAGCACTTTGGGAGGCTGAGGCAGGCAGATCACGAGGTCAGGAGATCGAGACCATCCTGCCTAACACAGTGAAACCCTGTCTCTACTAAAAATACAAAAAAAATTAGCTGGGCATGGTGGCGGGCACCTATAGTCCCAGCTACTTGGGAGGCTGGGGCAGAAGAATGGTGTGAACCCAGGAGGCGGAGCTTGCAGTGAGCCCAGATCGCGCCACTGCACTCCAGCCTGGGCAACAGAGCGATACTCCGTCTCAAAAAAAAAAAAAAAAGAAAAAAAAAGAAAAAAAAAATTTCCAATTTAAAAAAGGAAGTCTAATTATTTAGGACTAGTTCACAAAATTCATTCAGCCCTTCTCACAACCTTCTTGCTATGTTTATGAATGGTTTGGTAATTAAGCAGAACCTTGCTACTCAAAGTATGACCTTTAGATGACCACCAGGAAGCTTCTGGAAATGCAGATTATTGCAGTTCCCCCAAAACCCCCCAACAGAACCAGAATCTGTTACGCATATTAGAGTTTGAAAGTAAATAAGCAGATCACAGAGAGGAATGGGACAGTGGTGGTACCCTGGTATATAAATAAATTTTGACTATGCAATTTTATTGTTATTGTCTTCAGGAACAACTACAAAGATTACTCCTTGGAGTCCAGACTACACTTCAGAATTCAGGCAGCTCTTCACCTTTGGAGAAAACCTTCCTCAGATTGATCAGAACTTGAAGGATGGAATTTTCCCTCAATTAGCATCGGCAATCTGCTATAGATTCAACCTTATGTTAAAGTGGAAAAGTGATATTGTGAATAAGAGACAAAAAACTAATTTTATTGTCAATATTTTCTATCATCTGAGAGATTTGCTGTTGGTCTACATAATTTTTTTTCCTATGGAATGGCATTCTATATTATCTAGACAATTCTTATATTTTGCCTCCCCCCAAAAAATTTCATATTAGATTTGAATTGGGGGGTGAAGAAGTCTTTTGAAAGACTTGCAGATGCAATAGTCTAATTAGATTATTTATTTTTTTAATGTGGAAATTGATATTGTTTAGCAAATAGCTTACAAGTTGAGCCAATTTTAGATTTGTGGGTAGTTAAACTTTTGAGATATTTTGTTGCCTAGTATTTAAATTTCAGAAGATAAATAA
This sequence comes from Papio anubis, assembly GCF_008728515.1. Taxonomy (NCBI): domain Eukaryota; kingdom Metazoa; phylum Chordata; class Mammalia; order Primates; family Cercopithecidae; genus Papio; species Papio anubis. Next base: position 44,331,905 of record NC_044988.1, on the reverse strand, counting down.
ATATCACTTACATTTAAAATAACTTAGCAGTGACCTTCAGAAGACTTCTGAAAAAGACAGTCTGAGAACATGAACACGGATGGGATGTAATGTACTTCGTGGGTTGAAGAGACCCGTGTCTATAAAGGATGATCCAGTATTCAGTTAATGGTTTTTTACTCTGATTAAAGGTGGTGACATTTTGGAGAGACTGATTTTGAATGTACTTAAGTCTATTATAATAACAAAATTCAAAAACCCCTGTGTATCTAATGGGAAGAAAGTGTCATATTTTAGGAATTTTTCTTAACCTTAGCAATGAGAGCCTGAAATACATACATAGATTATTTTTCTTCTAGGAAGTAAAGTTCCTGCTGCTTTAAATGATATGTAAAATATCAATAATTTTTACACTAAAGATGTTGGTAAGACCTAGTTTTCTAACCTCTCCAGCACTGTGACGTTTCCTTGTAGATATCTGGACCTTGCTTAGTCCCTTAGTTGGGAAACAGAATCAGGGCATGGAGCAGAAGAGAACTTGACACCCCGTATGGTCCTGATTCTGCTACCCGTTAGCGGTGAGTGAGGGGACCTTTAGGGAGTCTGCCGCGCCCTGTGTGTCACCATATTTTCTTCTTCTGTGAAATCTGGATTAAAGAACAGATGACTTTTCAAGGTCTCTTTCAGTTTTGTAACTGTGAGTCTATGTATTAGGTATTTATTTTCAACAAATGACTTTAAAATGTTGCATGCAAACCATTCCCACTTGGAGTGTTTTATTTTTCAGTCATCACCATTGTCCCCCATTCCCCACACGTATGTGTTGTGGCATCCAGAGTGAGGAAAGACAGTTCATGAGTCGATGAATCTGGGCCTTATTTCTGTTTCCATTTTGAGGAGTAACTTGTCACAGAAGCCTCTGCAGTTGAACAGAAGGAGCCACATATTGGGAGTCAGGAGTTCATCTCTGTGGGTTAATAGTTCCATGACACGGAGTAAGTAGCTCAGCTTTTCGTGGTTCAGTTGCCCCAGTGTGGATAGCGGCATAGTGTTTGGTACTTGTGAAGGCTTAATTAGATAAAACATGTGATAGCTTTTTGTTAACTGTAAAAGGCTATACAAAAGTATGAGTTATTATAATAATTATGGTTTTTTATGCCCAGATTACAGTATCGGCACAAAAGTATTGGCTGATATTGTGGTCTGTGTTGTAAAATGAAAGAAGCGTAGAAATTCAAATACTTTTCTGTGTATTCATGTGTTTGATGTTGACAGTAGGCTACCCAGGTTAGATGAACTTGCTCCTGCCGTTCCCTGCCACATGGACCTGTATCAAGTAGTTTCCCGGCCACATGGACATGTATCAAGCAGTGTGTGGCTTGTTTTCTTCAAGGTACCAATTCTTGACCGACACTGAGGATGTGTATCCAATGAAAGATGATTAATAGAACTCAAGTCAGAGTACCACCCCTTCAGATACTATGGTGGTAGATATCAATGTGTTATTAATAATACAACTTTAGGTACAGACAAAATAGAAAATAAAATTAACTGTCATTATAATTAGTAGTGGAAAATACATTAAAAATTATTTGTGTATAGCTTTGGAAAAAGTTTATAAAGTTCTTAGAAGAGCTTTGGTAACATTATTTTTGAAAGCAGACACCTACATTGTGACTGTGGGTATACTGAGCATATATTCTTACATTGTTACTGGGAGAAGCTGCAAGTCAGTGCTGCAAGTCAGTAAAAAAAATTCTCTTGGGTATAAAATGAAAGAATTTTAAGCTTAGAGTGGCCATTTTTATTTTAACTCTGCATTACTAAAAAATATAAAAGAAATTCATCTCCATATAAAAATCTTTTTTGTTATTTATATTTTGTTTTATCTTTATTTCCTATTCTTTATGGAGAGTATATCCAGTGGATCTTTTAGTACTGTAATATCAAAATGCTACAAATATTTGTGTTTCCTGCTATGTTCAAGATATTGTAGTAACACCAACTTCTTGTGGCATCAGCTAATACTGCATTTTGGAGTTATTAGGGTGTTCTGTGAAGAATGAATACTGGAGTGACAGTTTTATCTAGTTTTTTGAGGGGCATTTATGATGGGGTTGGGTTGCCCATTGTGTCTGACAGTGCAATTCCTGTACTTCCTGGCATAATTGCCTTTTTTTTTCCCCTTAACGGAGAGGCAGGGTTCTGATTGGTGCTGTATAAATTTAAGTAACATTGTGCTTTGTAGGAATGGTGACGAGGAAGGCGTGATTTCCCCTTGACAATGAATGAAAGGTGAACTGCATCAGCTCTTATCTGGACATATATGTTAATGTTTTCTGTGCTCCTTGATACAAGAAGTTTCCAAGTTATATAAGAAAATTAAGTCCATTGATCCTGTCTTTGTCCTCAGAAGGCAGAGATGAGACAAGTGGATAAAAGCTGTAGGAAGCTGAATTCCAGATTAATCAGTGCCAAGGAAGATTTTTCATTATCGGAAAACCCAACAGTCTAAAATCAATGACCAGTTCTTCTGCAAAGGGGTGAGTTTAAGCAGGGCTAATGTGACTGCCATTTCTGCCTGTCCTAGAAGCTTAGACTAGTTGAACTTTGAGGTCATTCTATGATTCTTCTATTAGGGCTTCAAATCAGTATCGAGTGTGTGAAGAAAAAGTGCTCCTCCCACTATTTCAAATAAAAGTGAATGTTTTCTCTTTCAAAGCTACTATTAGAGGTAGTTGTGATAGACACTAACAATCCCTGGTGTTAATACTTATGATTCCACTCCTTTATTTTATTTTATTTTATTTTAATTTTAATTTTATTTTATTTTGATGGAGTCTCGCTCTGTCACCCAGGCTGGAGTACAGTGGCACAATCTCAGCTTACTGCAAACTCCACCTCCCGAGTTCAGGCCATTCTCCTGCCCAGCCTGTAGCTTTGCTTAGCCAGGATGGCCTCGATCTCCTGACTTCATGATCCACTCCTTTTTAAAGTGAGTCTAGTCCGTCGATCTTCATAAATAGAAGGGTTTTTCCCCCAGCTTGGACATTAAAAATAATTTTTAAAAAGGTCTTTGTGGCCAACTGGAAAATCTTCTGGAATTATCTAATGCTTCATTCATTTTCCCCCCCTGTATTTCTGCTTTTTTTTTTTTCTCCTATTTGTATTCTCCATATTTAGAAATCTGAAATTCAAATACATTTAGTTAAAATAAGTTAATGAAGACTCCAGTGATGTTTTAATACCCTAAGATTTTGTGATTCCTCGGGCCTGGAATGGATCTTAGAAAATTACCTCGTCCTCATGAGCCTGTAAGCCGTATTGTTTTCCCTCAGCCTTGCTCTGTCCAGTACAGTAGCCCCTTGCCACACATGGCTGCGGAGCACCCGGAATGGCTTACAGCCCATGTGGGAATGGTGCTGAATGCTAACAGAGCATTCATTCATACGTGCTGCACTTCTTAAAGGCCTCCCAATAGCCTGCTTTCGGGAATTCTGGCTTTTACTTGCTGTCTACTATGATCACCTGATTTGTGCTTCACATACATATCTGTGAAGTTTGCTTTTTCTATTTAAGTGCCCTTATACTTTCATTTCATCATGTTTGTCTGCAGATAATCAATGTCATTGGCATATTTGAACATTATTCTGCCCTCCCTCCGCCAAACTCCTTATGTACTAGAATAAGAAATTTTATTTTTGAAATTATGATTTTAATTTGATTTTACAGACATTCTTTACTTTTTTACAAAGTACAGTTGTTAGAGTCATAGAAGAGTGATTCACATCTTTGAGAAGATAGATTTCATGATTAATATTTTTTTTTGAGACAGAGTTTCGCTCTTGTTGCCCAGGCTGGAGTGCAATTGTGCGATCTCGGCTCACTGCAGCCTCCGCCTTCTGGGTTCAAGCAATTCTCCTGCCCCAGCCTCCCAAGTAGCTGGGATTACAGGCATGTGCCACCATGCCTAGCTAATTTTGTATATTTAGTAGAGATGGTGTTTCTCCATGTTGGTCAGTCTGGTCTCGAATTCCCGACTTCAGGTGATCTGCCCGCCTCGGCCTCCCAAAGTGCTGGGATTACAGGTATGAGCCACCGTGCCTGGCCCAATATTTTCTAAGATAAAATTATTCTGAGAAATCTAGTGAAACCTTTTCAATTGCTTTGTTATTAATGTTTCAACATTGACTCTGTCAACTAGGCCAATATTACTATTTAAAGGTTTTTAGAGGCTGGCCATGGTGACTCATGCCTGTAATCCCAACACTTGGGAAGCCAAAGTGGGAGGATCACTTGGGACCAGGGGTTTGACGCCAACCTGGGCAATATAGTGAGACCCTGTCTTTACCAAAAGAAAAAAAAATTAGCTGTGCGTGATGGAGTACACTAGTAGTACTAGCTACTGGGGAAACTTAGGTGGGATAATCACTTGAGCCCAGGAGTTTGAGGCTACAGTGAGCTAAGATCATGCCACTGCACTCCAACCCAGGTGACAGAGTGAGACCCTATCTCAAAAAGAAGAAAAAAGGAAAAAAAAAAAAAATATATATATATATATAAAAAATAAAGATTTGTAGATACATGTTACCCACTTAGAGAATAATTTATTTTTGAATGTGTATGATACCTAAGTGATATGCATATATATAATTAAGACATTTTTAATCTCTTTAGATATTTCTTCATAAGATACATGTATCTATAGATAGCTATATACAGAACAACTTACAAATAATAAATAGACATTGTTTTATACAGTTCTTTCCAAAGAAATGCAGGATTTTTCTCCAAATCCTCCCTCCCCGAGTCCAGTTACTTACATATTTTTGTCTTTAAGTGTTAGATTACTTGTTTCTGCTGCCTACTGTTGTTAGTTTTGTCTTTTATACATTTGCTGTTAGATTTAGTTACTTTGAAATGTTGAACTTGAAATGTAATGAAAAGGGCACATGAGAATTCATCATCAGGGAAGATACCTTTTATGTTGAACAGTTGCTATCTGATCTTGACAGACTGTCCTCTTAGAGGACTGTTGAAGTCCATTCTAGTCATTTTGTAACTTAACTGCAGAAAGAAATGATGCAAGGACTGTTTAGTGGACTGAGATGGCTGAGCAGGTTCTTGGCCTGAATTATTGAGAGGAGATAGGTGGATCTAGCTTGAGAGGAAGTCTATGCCCCATTCCCTTCTGCATACAATGTACCCATGACATGTGTTTAGCATAGTAATACTGTAACAGGACATTGCATGGAGAAATCAAAGCAGCTGGCTTACTGTATTTAACTAAAAAGAATGCCTACAGATTGGATATTTAATAGGGAAAATCAGGGCACTTTAATAACAAATTTCATTATGTAAAACTTGTTGAATATTAACATACGATACACCTTGTATGTTAATGCTATAGTTTTTAGAAACACTAATTTAAACAACAAATTTAAGAGATGCTGGCATATCCCAGTGACACCTTCAGTTTTATTGCTGATTAATATTTTCTAGTAAATTAGTTTTAATTATTGGTAGTCTGTTGGGCACCATTTGTGAAAGAAATAAATTGGTCTCAGTGTAGCAGACTTATAGCCAAAAACTTTGAAAAAAGCATGAGTATAAGAAAGAATATTACTTATTTCATTTTTAAAGGAATTGTATTATTGTGAAGTGCTGCATGGTTGATATAGTTTGGTTGTGTGTCTACTCAAATCTCTTATTGAATTGTAGTTCCCATAATCCCCATGTGTCCTGGGAGGGACCCAGCGGGAGGTGACTGAATCATGGGAGCAGTTTCCCCCATGCTGTTCTCATGATAGTGAGTTCTCACAAGATTTGATGGTTTTATAAGGGGCTTTACCCCCTTTGCTCAGCACTTCTCTTTCCTACCACCCTGTGAAGAAGAAGGTGCCTTTCTTCTGCTTTGCCTTCCATCATTATTGTAAGTTTCCTGAGGCCTTCCCAGCCGTGCAGGATTGTGAGTCAGTTATACCTGTTTTTTAAATAAACTATCCAGTCTCAGATATTTCTTCATAACAGTGTGAGAATGGACGAATACAATGGTCTTACTCAATTTGAAGGTATGACGCTCTTTGCCTTGGAAATCATGTAGACATTTTAAGTCATTCCTATTTTTAATGTAGACAAACGTCCAGGTAGCAATTTTGGGGATAATAAATGAGTTCAGCTTTTTTTTTTTTTTTTTTCCTTGAGACAGAGTTCACTCTTGTTACCAAGGCTGGAGTTTAATGGCATGATCTTGGCTCACTGCAACCTCTGCTTCCTGGGTTCAAGCAATTCTCCTGTCTCAGCCTCCCAAGTAGCTGGGATTACAGGCATGTGCCACCACACCTGGCTAATTTTTGTATTTTTAGTAGAGACAGGGTTTCTCCGTGTTGGTCAGGCTGGTCTCGAATTCCTGACCTCAGGTGATCCACCTGCCTCAGCCTCCCAAAGTGCTGGGATTACAGGCGTGAGCCATCATGCCTGGCCAAGTTCAGCTTTTATTCACATTTTTTCCCCAAAGTGATGTATTTTTGAAAGTAGACAGTTACTTTCTATAGAGTGATTTGTTTTTTCTTTAAGAAAATAATTTACATAAACAGATTATGGTAAACATTTTGAATCTTAGGCTGTTGGTTAAATTTAATGGCTTATGCACTCTTGAGTTCTCTTTATTAATATTTGCAGAAGGAGAACATAATGTGTTTCACTGATATGTATGGTCCAGAAAAATTACTTAATTCTCAAAAATATGTTGCATTCTCATATTGTGTTAGGGAAAATTCCGTAAGTAGTCTGTTTTTTTTTTTTTTTTCTTTTGCTGACTGTTGACATCCAAACACCTGAATGAAAACTGACTCATTTATGTATTGGTGTCTAAAAATATTGATTTGCAGATGTTCATAGAACACTTGCATTTTTTGATTCAAGTTGCTAAATCAAATGTAAAGGCAAATATGTATATTTAATAAGTGAGAAGTATTTTCTTATTACTGAAATTTATTCTCAAAGCAAATGTATTTTGTAGATGTTTCATTTGGGAGATTTTGCTTTGCCTTAAAACATACAAAATAAATCTGTCTTGTGGTCTGCCCACCTAAAAACCTCTGTTAACTTCACATGTAGAAGGAGTTCAGAATTCTTTGATAATGTGTGGATTTCACTTTCATTTGTATTAAACAAAAATAAAATTAGAGGCCATAGCACTTTGTAAAGTAATGTGAAGTTTCTCGTTGAATCATCAAAGCTACCTGTATGTACTTTATAATTTAATGTTCTGTTAGTAAAAATTGTCAGCATTTTATCTTTTTCTCTTCTCATTACATTTTAGTCTCCTATCTTTCCCATTCTCAGCGGTCACAGTTTTGCAGAGCAAAACATTTTTAGAAACTGAAGATGTGCGAGTTCTATATAAAATGAATGTGTTAGTAACATCCATCTGCTGATCAAGTAGGCATTGGATCTGGTACTAGAAAGTGAAATTGATTGTAGCTATCAAAGCATTTTATCAATGTAAGTCAAGAAAAAAGAAGAAAACTGTGAACCTCTGATATTTTTAACATGAGAACTGTTCCCAATGAGTATTCTCTTGCTGATTTTGTGTTAATGTTATCATCTTTGATTTTTAAGCTAATGCTAATATAAAATCTAAAATTTCAACATGATGACAACAGTTCCTGTAGCCCAGTTTTACCATTGGGACGTTTTTGAAAACAGATGTCTTCTTAGAAATTGTATTTTTAAGTGCAAATAAATCATCCCGACTTGAAAGTCAACACATTTTATTTTTCATTTCGTAGTATTACAGAATACGCTGCATTTAGATACAGGTTTAATTTGCCAGATTTCCTCAGAATTCTATATTTTCATATTGCTACAACTGGTTTACTTAACATGCAATGGAATTGTTATTTAAATAAATTATGCTTGATGGAATTGCAGTCTTATTCTGGTTGGTCTTCATGTAGAAGCAGTACACGACATCTGTTTTGCTGGTCTTTAATTGTCAATGTGATATGAACTTGAATTTTTGTTTCTTGGTAAGCCTTTTTTTTTTTTTTTTAAATCATAACATACAGGTATGAAGGCCCTTCTCTGTACCGAGTTCTTGGCCAAGTCCTGGGCATGAAGAGATAAATGGGATGGTACAGTTGTCTCAAGGAAGGATGGCCTTTTCTATCATCTTTTTGTAATTTATTTAATAGCTCAAAGATTAGCTGCTGACATGTTCAGTTTAAGGAGGAATCTTCAGCATTCAGGGTATAGCGTAGTGGAAGAAGCAGTAGCCTCTGGGAATCAGGAGATCTATGTTTGAGGCTGGTTTTGGCTAGATTGTGGCCTATGTTCCCCCTCCCTAGCCATTAACTTCTCTGAACTTTGCCTAACCCAGCTGTAAAATGGGGACCATTCCACTACCTAATTCAGCTCTAAGGAGGATCAGAGGAGGGGGTATGCAAGACCACAAAGGGCTAATCCAACATTAAATTCTTCCCCTCCTCCCCTATGTGAGTTCGGGCGAACCGATGTCCATCACAAACCAGTCGTTTCTGTCAGTGGTTGGGTTTTCATGACGCGATTCAATAATCGAGGTTCTTTCAGTCTTGTGGCTCTGCTGTCTTCCCATATCTGCTAAGGTCACTGTGGTCTTTTGCATCAAGCTATTGAAGGGGACAAAGCATGGAGGGGTGTGTGAGGAAGGTGGTACATATCTGTTTAAGTTCCATTAGCTAGAACTCAGTCACTGCTTTACCTCATGACAAAATAGGCAGAGAAATGTAGTCTAGCCATGGGCTCAGAAAAAAGAGGCAATGCATATGGTGAACAGGTAGCTTGTCTCTGCCATGTTCCCACTTGGGCTGGGTCCACTATGATTCTCCCAGTGTGTCCTATGCTTTCCTGCTTGTCTTTCCTTTGTTCTTTGGCATGAGGAGCTTGATAGATTTATGAATGCATCAGTTACAACTTGGTGTAATCAACTTGAGCTTGTTTAAAAACAAAAACTTGAACAGCCATCTAGTAATGGATAAAGGGTGCCTGTGGAATTCAGGGGCAAGAATGTGGGAAATACTCAGGAAGTATTTAAATTCGGAATAGAAAAGCTTTGGAGACTTGGAGAGTATTTCTTCTGTCTCTCCTGTGCTTCCTGAAGAGACTTGATGGGAGGAATATATCCACAACAGCAAAGGCTTATCTTCCTCTCATGCTCCATCATCTATTTCAGGCCAGTGAGGGACCAACTCCACATTATCCTCACACAGGGCCCTGGATTGCCAGAGACTCCACTATCTGGAATGGAAAGAGGAAGGAGGCATAGTGTATATAAAATGGTCTTGTTGTAGGACTTTCTCCTTAGTTCTGTTAAAAGCTGGGTTCTTGTTACACTACCCTGAAAGATTAGGCTCGCAGACACTTTGAAGGGTGAGATGTCAGGGTTTATTAGGTGAAAAGGTTAAAAAAAAAAAGGGAAACAGGGACTCTAAGCAAAGCAAGAGTCCTGCTAGTAGGCTTCCCTCCTCACAGATTGAATCCCACATTCTACCCTGGAACAGGAGAGGCCAGGCTCCTCCCCACTGCAAATGGCCTGAACTTCCTGAGGCTTCACCCCAGTGCATACTCCTCCCAGTGCCCAGGCTGGTTAGAGGTTCTCCAGTGACCCCTTTTTACTGGCTGTCTTAGTCTTACAGCTTCCACCTAGAAGTGACTTATATTTCATGTCCAAAGCAAATCACACAGCTTTACCTAACTTCAACTGTGCAGGAAAGTACAATCCTAGTGTGTCTGGAAGAAGCACCAGAAGTAGATGGTGAATAGCACAAATGACTATCTTTCTGGTTGCCAGATATCTGATTCACTCTTTTTCCTGCAAACAAAATACACTCACTTCTGCACCAAGGAATATAACAACAACAACAAAAAATTCCTTCTGGGGCTGTGCGCAGTGGCTCACGCCCGTAATCCCAGTGCTTTGGGAGGTTGAGGTGGGCAGATTGCCTGAGGTCAGCAGTTCGAGACCAGCCTGGCCAACGTGGTGAAATGCTGTCTCTACTAAAAATACAAAAATTCGCTGGGCATGGTTTCAGGCACCTGTAATCCTAGCTACTCGGGAAGCTGAGGCAGGAGAATCGCTTGAACCCAGGAGGCGGAGGTTGCAGTGAGCCAAGATCGCACCATTGCACTCCAGCCTGGGCGACAGTGAGACTCTGTCTCGGGGGGGAAACAAAATCCCTTCTGGTTGTGACATCTCTGTGACATGCCTTCTTGTCTTATTTTGAATCCAAATGTGGCTGCAATTGATCTGGACACCGTGAACTAAACAGTTATTTGCCCTCAACACACAATGTACTGGTTTCTGTGGTTTGAATGTGCTCCCCAAAACTCACTGAAATTTAATTGCCATAGTGATCGTATTAAAAGGTAGGAGTGTGAAGAGGGCCCATCCTCATGAATGGATTAATGTTATCTTGGGAGAGGGTTTGGTATTGCAGGAGTGGGTTTTTGTGAAAGCAAGTCTGGCCCTCTCTTGCTCTCTTACTTTCTTGCTTTCTTGTACTCTCTTGCCCTTTTCCCTTCCACTTTGGGATGACACAGCATGAAGGCTCTTGCCAGATGTGGGCCCCTTGACCTTGGACTTCCCAGCCTCCAGGACTAAGAAATAAATTTGTTTGTAAATTACCCAGTTGGTGGCATTCCATTATAGCAACACAGAATGAACGCTGGTTGAACAGAAGTGGGATAACCACAATGAACACTCCCACTTAGAAGGTGAAAAGTGAAGCCTGGGAAGCCACAGTGAGCACTGGTCTGTGACGATTCTGAAATCTCTCGTTTTGAGCTTCCATAGCTTGAGAATAGAGAATGTTCTTTGATTGGGCCTTGAGCCCATTTCCTGGAGTAGTGCTCTTGTTCATTAGTCTCTGTGGCATCTGGGTTCACCTTTTGAGAGATTTTTTTTCTTCTGTAATTTTTCTTGGCCGTATCTGAAGAGACTGTCAAAGAAATTGCCCTCCCCAGGAGCAGAACAATTTTTCTCAACTTTTCCTGCCTCACACAGGGGCCAAAGGATCATTTTAAGTTTCAAAAAATCAGCATTTTTCAGTGCAGGTGGTTCTCCAGTAGTACAATTCTCTAAAAAATTTATTCTATTTGATACAGTGTCATATGCCAAATAACCACACCACAGTATGTCTAAGACATTACTCATTCCTGTTGCCTTAATTAATGAAACTTAATATTAACTTGAACCAATACCATCTCTGGACTGATTTCTGTATTAATTAGAATGGGCTAGGATATGCCACAGTAACAAACAGCCCCACACGTCTCAGTGGCTTAAAATAACAGTTTTTTTCTTGCTCACACTACATGTGCATTTTTGGTCAGTAGAGAACCTTGTTCTGCACTGTGGAGGCCATTGGATCCTCACCACGTAGAATTAAACTCATTGCCATGGCAAAGAGAAGCTTGGCGAAAGAATTCCTTTATTGAGGTGTAATTTAAATGCCATTACATTTACTCCTTTTGAAATACAGGTCTACATAAAATGTGTACTTTTGTGCAGCCATCACCATAATCCAGTTTTAGAACACACCTCAAAATTTCCCTCTTTTTGTCAATCCCTAAACTCAACCTCCTAGGCCTAGGCAAACACTGACCTATTTACAGCTATAATTTTGCCTTTAATACAAAATTTACTTTGTATTAAAATACAAAATAATGAGTGTTAGCTCATTGTGGTTTTTGATTTGTATTTTTCTTTTTTCTTTTCTTTATTTTTTTTTTGAGATGGAGTCTCACTCTGTCACCCAGGCTGGAGTGCAGTGGTGTGGTCTCAGCTCACTGCAACCTCTGCCTCCTGGGTTCAAGCAATTCTCCTGCCTCAGCTTTCCAAGTAGCTGGAATTCAGGCATGCGCCACCACACCCAGCTAATTTTTGTATTTTTAGTAGAGACAGGGTTTCATCATTTTGGCCAGGCTGGTATCAAACTCCTCACCTCAGGTGATCCACCCATCTCAGCCTCCCAAAGTGCTGGGATTACAGGCATGAGCCATCACTCTGGCCTGATTTGTATTTTTCTAATGACTAATGATATTGAGCATTTTTCACATACTTTTTGACCATTTATATATTTTCTTTGGAGAGAAAAAGCTATTCAAAGCTTTTGCCCATTTTAAAATTTGGTTTTCTTACTAGATCTTTATCAGATACGTGATTTGCAAATATTTTGCTCTGTGATTTGTCTTTTCATTTTTCTGATAGTGTCCTTTGACAAAGGTTTTAAATTTTTGTGAGGTCCAATTTATCTGCTTTTGTTTTTGTTTTTTTGGTTGCTCGTGATTTTAGGATCATACCTAAAAATCCATTGCCTAATCCAAGGTCATACAGATTATACTTAGTTTTCTTCTAAGAGTTGTATAGTTTAACTCTTAAGTTTGGGTTCTTGATCCAGTTTGAGGTAATTTGAGTATATGATATGAGGTAGAGGTTCAACTTCATTCTTTCGCATGTGGATATACTGTTGTCCCATCACCATTTGTTGAAAATCATATTGACTTTTAAAGCTTCCATCCATAATTTTCACATGGATCATTTCCATTCATATTTCATTGGTCTAAGCAAGTCATGTGGTTATGCCCAGATTCAAGGGGACAGGAGGTACAATTCTGCCATACCTATCCATGGTTCTGAGTTCACATATGTGACTCTCTTTCTCAGTACAGGTTCCAAGTCCTCATAGGGGGAGTTTTTATTGGCCTAGCTTGGGAGAGGTGTGGTGACCCTCCCTTCAAATAATTGTGACTAAGAGAACAGGGTCATTTGGAACAAACATGGCTGCTGGAAGTTCACCCTATGAGTGGTGAGTGAGACAGTTAAGGGTAAGTGGTCATTATAACCCAGGTAAGTTACCCCCAAAATATCATCTATGATTTGGAATCTCACTCTGGTTTAGGTTCTTTGAAAAGTGATCCACAGCTATATGTTCCCTGATTACACTTTTGTTTAGCAAATATTTATTGAGTTCCTACTATTTCCTGTCAGACGGCTCCAGGCACTTGGAAAATACTAGTGAATAAACAGATTGCATCCTTCATGGAGCTTATATTCTAATGGGATGGGTCAGGCATTACACAATAAACAGGATGAGTAAATTATATAATGCAGGAGTTGGCAATTTAAGGCCCTCAGGCAGACTGCCTACTATTTTTATTTTTTTACTTTATTTTATTTTATTTTATTTTTATTTTATTTCATTTCATTTATTTCATTTCTATTTTATTTTATATTTTATTTTATTTTATTTTATTTTTATTTTTATTTATTTTATTTTATGAGACAGAGTTTTGTTCTTGTCGCCCAGGCTGGAGTGCAATGGCGTGATCTTGGCTCACTGCAACCTCCGCCTCCCTGGTTCAAGCGATTCTTCTGCCTCAGCCTCCTGAGTAGCTGGGATTCCAGGTGCCTGCAACCACGTCCAGCTAGTTTTTGTATTTTTAGTAGAGGCAGGGTCTTGCCATGTTGGCCAGGCTGGTCTTGAACTCCAGACCTTGGGTGATTCACCCACCTCGGCCTCCCAAAGTGCTGGGGGCTACAGGCGTGAGCCACCGTGCCCGGCCAAGATTGGCTACTTTATAAGTAGTGTTCTAGAACACAGTCATGCCCATTTATTTACATATTATCTACAGCTGCTTTCTCAATGCACCAGCAGAGTTGGATAGTTGGAACAGAGATCTAAGGCAAACAAACTTAAAATATTTACTATCTGACTTGTTAAGAAAACATTCGCTGACCCCTAAATAATCTGTAGAAGGTGATAGGTGCATTTGAAAATAGAAAAAGTATCCAAGTAAGGGGACCTGGGGATGCTGAGGTAGGGGAGAATATCAGTCGTAGTTTTTTTTTTTTGAGACAGAGTCTTGCTCTGTCACCCAGGCTGCAGTGCAGTGGCCGGATCTCAGCTCACTGCAAGCTCCGCCTCCCGGGTTCACACCATTCTCCTGCCTCAGCCTCCCGAGTAACTGGGACTACAGGCGCCCGCCACCTCGCCCGGCTAGTTTTTTGTATTTTTTTTGGTAGAGACGGGGTTTCACCGTGTTAGTCAGGCTGGTCTCGATCTCCTGACCTCGTGATCCGCCCGTCTCGGCCTCCCTAAGTGCTGGGATTACAGGCTCAGTCGTAGTTTTAAAAAAGATGGTTACAGTTGGCTTCATCAAGAAGGTCAAGTTAGAGCAAAGACTTGACAGAGGGGAGGGAGCTAAATTGGTATCTGGGGGAAGAGCATTTCAGGAAGAAAACAAAAGCCCATACAAAGGCTTTAAGAAAGGGTGTGCCAGGGGCCGGGCACGGTGGCTCATGCCTGTAATCCCCACACTTTGGGAGGTCGAGGCTGGTGGATCACGAAGTCAGGAGATCAAGACCATCCTGGCTAACATGGTGAAACCGTGTCTCTACTGAAAATACAAAAAAATTAGCTGGTCATGGTGGTGGGCACCTGTAGCCAGTAGTCCCAGATACTGGGGAGGCTGAGGCAGAAGAATGGCGTGAACCCAGGAGGCGGAGCTTGCAGTGAGCCGAGATCACACCACTGCACTCCAGCCTGGGCGACTGAGCAAGGCTCCGTCTCAAAAAAAAAAAAAAAAAAAAAGGTGTCCCAAATTTGTTTTGAGGACATCAAGGAGATCATGTGACTGGCATGAGGGACTGAGGGGACAGTAGCAGGAGATGAGTCACATAGGTGGTAAGTACTGACTAGAGTCAGATTTTACTCTCCTTGCAAGCTAACAAGGTTAGCCTGCACAGTTTTGTGGATTCTGGCAGAAGACATGAGAATCCTGGGTCAGAGACAAAAATGCTTTATTACTCATGGCTCAAGAAGAAGCATGAACACTGGCATATTTGTGCCAGTTCCCCTTGCCTGCGAAGTCCCACAAGGGTGATGTGGAGGGGCTCAGGTGGCTGCTGCACCCTCAATGGGTTTGTGTCACAGCAGAGGAGCCCCCAAGCTCAGGGAACCTGAATCTTTTTTTTTTTTTGAGATGGAGTTTCACTCTTTCTCCCAGGCTGGAGTGCAGTGGTGTGATCTGGGCTCACTGCAACCTCTGCCTTCCGGTTTCAAGTGATTTGCCTGCCTCAGCCTCCTGAGTAGCTGGGATTACAGGCACCTGCCACCAGGCCTGGCTAATTTTTGTATTTTTAGTAGAGACAGGGTTTCACCATGTTGACCAGGTGGTCTCGAACTCCTGACCTTGTGATCCATCCTCCTCGACTTCCCAAAGTGCTGGGATTACAGGCATGAGCCACCATGCCTGGCCAAACCAGAATCTTTTATAACAGACTGCAAGCAAACTTTCTTGCCCTTTCCTCGGAAGATAGACATTCTCTTTGCCTCACACTAAACAGTAAGCAAATCTGCCTTCTTCTTTGGAGGGAGACACTACATCTTCCAAAGCTGCTCATTCTAAACAGTTTTGAAGCGCTAGTCTGGAACAAAGCCAGTCAGTGCCTTTTCCTTTGAGACATGCAGAAAAGCAAGAGACCTATAATATTGTCTCCTAATGGCAGGTTTAAATGTTATCTTCAGAAGGTAACGGGCCATTTAAAAAACTTTGACTTTTACCCTGACTGAAATGAGGAACCATTGCAGGTTTCAGCAAAGGAGTGGCATGGGCTAACGTGTTTTGAAAAGACTGGATGTTGAGGGTAGGGTGAGGTGGATGAGGTAGAAGCAGGAGACGAGGCCATCACAGTGACCCAGACACTAGTATGATGTCTGGGGTTTGGGCCTGAATGACCAGAAGGATGGAGTTGCATCAGCTGAGATGGGCAAATTGGCAGACTGAGTAGGTTTTGGAGGAATGCTCAGAAGTCATTATGGACATAATGAGTTTAAAATCCTTATTAAGGATCGTATAAGACATCTTGATGTTGAGAGGAGAGCTAGATAAATGACACTGGAATTTGGAAGAGAGGCTTGGGTAGAGATAAAAATTGTGAGTCTTTGGTATACAGATGGCACTGAAAAGCCACGTGACTGAAGACTTACGAGAAAACCTCGGGAAATGCCTCTGATATTTCAACAGTAATTACGATTTTGGGTGAAATACATGTTCTGTTCACCCTCAAAGCTGAATTAAGCCTGCTAAGATTCAGATTGGATAAAATGTAATATGGATGAAAAATACTAAGCACAAACTTAAAAATGAGGTCTTCTGATAAAACAATTAGGGCCTTTGTCTGACTTTTTGTAGACTTCCATATAGCTAAAAAAGGCAAAGTGTCATTTGAGCTTTAGAGGAAGGGGAGAGGAAGCCAAGCGTAAGATCTCAAATTTTAATTAAGAAAATTTGACAATGTTAAACAAGAAGCAGCTGCGAGTGGGGAGATTTGTGTGCATTTTTAGCCCTGCTTTGAAAGCCTCAGATTGATTGTCTTTGGAGCAGAATGGAGCAAATTGTCACAAATCTTGTTTTCTGAGAAACCAGTTATGTCAACATTACAGCATGCCGCAGCCAGCATGCCAAAAATAACACGAAAAGGAATGGCTGCAAATCTATTTAGGATTAAGCCGGTAATTATTGCGTTTGTGATCATTTCCAAGAATTGTTCCTACCCAAATATTAAATGGAAAATAAGAGCTCATTCTAGCCCTGAAAGTTTTCCATCTTATTTTTTTTCTTCACGTACTAAAGATTTATGTTAATAAACTATTAATAGTTTTAAACAGAGCACTTCTATGTTGAAATTAAAAGCAAAGCCATTTTAATAATATGTTGGAGCCTTTATGTTTTTCTTTATTAAAAGAGAAAAACATTTCTCTTTTTTTCTTTTTATTTCTGTGTCTGAAGTTACTTATAACACTAAAACTTCTTAAAACCCAGATTGAAGGCATGTGTTGATTTAAAGTCTTGAGACACCAACTATTTTCTGATCTCCTCTACATTATTAAATAAACAAATCTTAATTCATCCAAAATTCTAGTTGGCAAACTCTGGGTGACCATGGAGATTAGAGTGGTGATAATGGGACTGGTGTAGTGAAGGAGCTAACCTCTCTTTAATTTGGCTATTAAATGGCTTCTCCAAAAAGAGATGGAATCCCTTATTTCAGGAAAATATATTTTAAAAGAATGATTACAGCATAATTATTTTAAAAATACCCTTTAATATTTATCTGGCTTCTTCTTCCCCTGTTCCCATATTCCCCCTACAAGTTAGGTATGTCAGCAGATGGTGTAAATATTTATAGTACTCATTAATCTATTAAGAAATGTATATTCTGACATTTTAGTGCCATGGGGATTCTTTTTTTTTTTTTCTCTATTTTTTGTCTGAGATTTACGCATAACTTTTATCCAGTAGGAAGAAGAACATATTCTTCTCCTACTCTTTCTCACCCAGGTGAACTTCCTAAGACCAAATCACACAAGTTTGACCACAAAAGATAACTTACTGACTAGCTGTCAGAAAGATGAATGCTTCCTTTAAAAATAGCAGTGTGGTGTTCCTTGTCAACAAAATTGGGGCTCTTAGAAAGGTTGCTATAGGCCTTATGGTTAGGACCGTCTGGGTAGGTTCAGCTCATTTGTAGAACAAAGATTTCTGTTGCAATGCTCTTTTAGCCATCCAGCTTCATTCATTTTAAGGGCCAGACCTTGTTCTTCAGCCATTTGGCAATCTGTGTATGGAGTACTGGATACAATATGGTTTAGTGCAGTGGTTCCCAACTGTTCACATCTTAAATTCTACAAATCTTTTTTCAGGGAATGGGGAGGACGGGGTGGAGAGGCAGCACCAAAGCTATTTTTACCTGTTATTGCTGTCTGAGCAGAAAGTGAGATGGCGTGAGGGTGCAGGGAGGGACAGTATTTCAGATTGGAGCAACACCCTGTGCCTTTAGTATGCTCTCCCCCTCATCTTCCTAGATGAGCTCTGTGTCCCTAGACTTAGTTTACAAAAACTCATAAAAAATAGCAAGTGTCCGTGATTTTGATTATCAAAATAATCCTTGGCTGGGTAATCATTCTTGGGTGATATTGTTGGGTTGAATGAGGGGACTGAGGGAGCACAAAATCTCAATAGCTGATACTAAAACCCTGTGTCCCCCATTTGGTCATGGAGCAACAAGTCAATGCCAGGTCAACAGAATCTTCTATACTTAAAATCCATTTTCGTGGCTCTTATACAAGCCACTGGGAAGCCCACACATTCAACATTTGTTCCATTTTTCCTTCCAGATTTTCTTTTCCCACATCCCCCATAGTGATTTTTCCATTAACATTTGATGCTCAATTTTCATTTTCCCTAACATCGGTCCCTGGAAGTCTTCCAAAATCTTAGGAAGCATAATAGATTTGATTTCATCTTGTTCCTTTCTCACCTGTTTTTTTAAATAAATCTGGTTTCTTTATTTGAGCAATTTTCTGCCCTCAAAAGGAAGACTCTTTAAAGCTTAGTCCAAAGAAAAAAGACTCCTATTCCAAGGCCAGCAAATTTCTTCCTCCACTTGGCCTCTAGCAGCCAGCCAGCCACCAACTGGCCTCTTGTTACAGCCTTTTGTTGACTCTTATGGATGCTGCTAACAGTCTTCAGCTTTCTAGCCACTTTTAGCTCTTCTGACAGTAGCCCCTTTTTGGGAAGGACCTGGAGATGATGCTAAGACTGCTTTGTTCCCTATCTCTGTTGGATGTGTTGCAATAAAACCACACAGGTAATTCACATTTGAGCTGGCGATTAAACTCAGGTTGGGCTTCCAAGCTGTCACTTGGGACAGTCATTGAGGTTGTGCTTCTTTATCCTGGGTTGTGACTTGGACATTTGTTTAGCCTTAAAACAGGATTTAAAATGACCAAAGTAGATGCTGTTGGACTTAGCCTTGGCAAACTTAGGAAGGTATGTCTTGCTTTCAGTCTTCACTGGCTGAGAATCAGAGATAGAAGGAAAACTGGGAACTTCTTAGGCCTTTCATCCCATCCTGAAGTCTCTGGGTTCAGACCTCAGTTCGTGTGTAATGTGGACAATTGATGATTGCAATGGATGTCATTTTGTTGTGTTATTCCAAGCAAATGTACACTTTTTTCTTCTCTATGGTATATTTTATTTGTTTTGTTATACCAAAATGTTCAAATAATGTTGAGTATGAATGACCAGGCACCTACTAAAATAGGAAGGGTTTTAAATGGTAGGCAATTATACAAAATTAAAAGGATGAAAATGGCAATTAATGGAAGAAAACACAGATACCAAAAATGAAATATTAAGAGTAGAAAGTCTGCTAATAGGACATTCCATTCTTTAGTTTGGGGAAAGGCCCTCATGCAACATTTTCTGTACATTTCCAGTGGGCATAGATCTAAAACTTCTTTTCTGAGTAGGCCTAATTCAGAGAACCCAGCTTATTAGATACAAGTTCAATAAAACCAGCTTCATAGCCATTTACCTCCACCCCTTGACTGAGTGCGGAAAGGGAAAAAGGAAGGAATTAAGGTCCCAGCACTCATGCTTAAAGGCCAAGAACTGCATTGTGGAGATCTGTCTGGGGAGGGTGGCTGTCATGCTGCAAACCTCAGAGGTGGGCACTGTCAGCCCCATCTGCTCAGGAGGCACAACAGTGCTGCTGGTGGGATTTTGGGCAGATCATGCAACAGCATGGACCAGAGTCTGTTATTTCCAGATGCCCCAGGGGAAGGCCAGAGAAGGGCTCCTTTTCTGAGTGAGGATGACTGGGGGTAGGCAGGGCACTTATGTAAAGTGGCTAGGCTTTATTGGAGCAGACCAATACAAAAAAAGTACCAAAAAACCCAGTTTCACTAATAATTCAATGACATTCCACTCATTGCACTTTAATCAATAAAGTATCTTTGATATTTTTTGCGAATACTAAACCCTACGTAGACTTGAGTCAATTCAGAAGATAGTCTGTTGGCCAAAGGGCAAAATCCACAGCACCAGGTAGTATTTGCTTGAAGTTCCAAGGCGCCACAAGAGATTGCTTTCCCCCAAGATTACCAATGCAGTGTGTATATGTGTGTGTGTTCTTGTATGCACACATAGCACACAGAGGACGAGTTTCTTTGCCTTATGCAGAAATATTCTGATTGTTTCAAGATCGAATGAGCTTTCCCACTTTCTCACCTTGTCTTCCACCTGTGTGAAGTTCATCCATGGGAGGGGCTGCTCCACTGAAAGTCTCCCGTTTGATTTTGGAGCTGCAGGAGCAGCAGGCTCAGGCAGGTGCCTCAATCCACTTTGCTAAGCTTTCTGTCTCCAGACAACTTGGCATGCTGCAGCAGGGGCAAAACACTGACGTCCTCTTTCCATTTTTTTTTTTTTTTTTTGAGATGGGGTCTTGCTCTTGTAACCCAGGCTGGAGTGCAATGGCACGATCTCAGTTCACTGCAACCTCCGCCTCCTGGGTTTAAATGATTCTCCTGCCTCAGCCTCCTGAGTAGCTGGGATTACAGGCACCCACCACCGTGCCCAGCTAATTTTTGTATCCCTAGTAAAGACGGGATTTTGCCATGTTGGCCAGGCTGGTCTCGAACTCCTAACCTCATGATCTGCCCAGCTTGACCTCCCAAAGTGCTGGGATTACAAGCATGAGCCACTGTGCCCAGCCCTCTTTTCCTTTTTCAAATGTCAATGGAAAGTTGATTGGAAAGGACAATTTGGCTACCTTTTGGTACCCTACAGGATTACCTTTATATCAATCATTTGCTGATTCAGGGACTTTCAGAACTTTTGTGGTCTCTTGCAGACAGCCTTGGCAAAACATGGACCTTCAGTATGTGTTGAATGAACCCACGGATTGCTGGTGTCAGAAGACCTTTTCTGGACTTGCCTCTGCGGGGGGACCTCAGGCTGTGTTGCCTTCTGGGAGGGTCACATAGAATAGACAGAAGAGAGAAATCTAAAAGATTCTTATGGGTTTAACACGGGACTAAACCTTAGCATAGAGAGGGGAAGGTTGCAAGTGGAGGCAGTTTCCTCACCAGGACAGTGGCTGGGCAGAATGGTTTCACAGAGCAAGGTGAATAGACTGAGTGGAAGATGATGGAGATTGCTGAGGACATGAACTCATGCCGCATCTCTTATGGCAGAGTGTTGGTGCTGCCATTTGAATATTAGTCAGTGTTCAACAGAAATCACTCTAGGTACTTTAAGAAGAAAAGAATTTAATACAGGAAATTAGGAGCTTACAAAATCATTAGAAGTGTTGGTCAAGTAGGTTCCAGGTGTGGCCTCCAGGAATGTTCCTGGGCAGGGGTGCCTGAAGTAGTCCACCAGGGCAGACGTATTCGGGCAACCTGAACATCTGGCACAATGGCAGGGGTAGAGGGGGAGGCAATTCCTACCAGGAAAATAGCAGCTTTCAGCTGGGTGACTAAGAGGCCATGACAATCCCCTTAAGATTTGTGGGTAGTTCCGTGACTCCTGGCACCTTCCTTGGTATCGGAAATCCCTGTCTCACAACACTTCCTGGTAGCAGCTTTGAGGGAGAAGGGTGGCAGGCTGGTGGGAGGAGGGTATTTGCCTGCTACTTTCTCCCCAGAAGTGTTCATGGCTACAGTCATCACGTGGGCTTTTTTGTAGGCATGTGAAGGTAGATGGGGAATTAAGGGTTGCCTTTCCCTGGGACCTCCAGTTCCCTTTGGTGGTGCTGGTGAGTTCAGGACCAGCCTCTAGCACAATGAGTGTGTGGCTTGTGGGGGTAGCAATCCTGGTGAGCCACTCAGAGGTATTTATGGACTGACTTCTTCTAACTCTCTCAAGTTCCTGTCTGTCTGTTAAGTCTTGGCACTGGCCACAGGTCAGGAAGCCACATGATCACATTAAGAGGGCAACTTCCTAGCTAGACCAGGGGTAGTTGCCCTGAAGCAAGACCATGTCAGTGCCTGCTTTAAACTCTCCCATAGGTTTCAATCTGCATAAGGCAAAAATCTAAGCTCGTTATATGGCCTCTAAGGCTCTATTTGATCTGGGCCTGCCTAAGTCCAACTTCAACTTCTTCTATTCTTCCTTGATCACTTTGTCCCAGCCACACTCCCTTCTCCCTATTCCTACCAACTGGGCTCACCTCATAGTCTTTGCACTCATCCTTTGCTGTGCCTGGAGTTGACTTCCCTCAAGTCTTTGCTTGGTTCACTTCTTCTCATCAGTTGAGTCCAGCTGTCACCCCCTCAGAGGTTAGAGTATCTAGTTATTCCTTAACAAAAAAACGGGTGAGTCCTGTATGAGGAAGGTCACAAAATTTAGTGGGAGGCATAGTAGAAGATTTGAATAAAACAAGAGAGACCATATCTGTGGATAGAAAGCCAAAATATTGCAAATATATCAATTTTTTCCAAATCAATTTCCCATCTTCAATCAAAATGCCAGCAGCATGACAAGTAGATTCTAAAGTTGAGAGTGAAGAATAAGCAGCAATAAGAGAGTTTAAGAAAGGAAAGTGAGAGGTGTCATTGCTTTTTGGCCTTTTGGCTGAGATCAAGTGTAGGAAAGTTAGAGGTGTCTTGCCCTATGAGCAAACAAAACATACATCTACTAAAACTGGAAAGGTCTTGTATTTGCAAAAGAAGTGACAGGACAGCAGAGCAGATGGGAAAGCCCTGAAACCAGGAATTTAATGTATGATAAAGAAGAAATCATAAATCACTGGGAAAGGCATTATTAAACAAAAAGTATTGGAGTTTCACTCCTAGGTAGATGCCCAAGAGAGTTAAAGATGTACATCCACACAGAAACTTGTACATGAATGTTTAAATGTCCATCAACTGATACATGGATAATAAAATACAGTGTACTAACATATTGGGATATTAGCCAAAAAAAGTCAGGAGGTACTGATTCAGGCTGCTACATGGATGAATTTTGACAACATGCTAAATGAAAGAAGCCAGATATGAAAGACCGCATAAATTATTCCATTAATAGGAAATTCCCAGAATAGATGGAAGTAGCTTAGTGGTTGCCAGGAGATGAGGGGAGAGTGGAGTGGGGAGTGACTCCTAATAGATATAGGGTTTCTTTTGGGGATGACGAAAAATATTCTGGAATTTGATAGTGGTGATAGTTGCACAACTTTGTGTGAATCTACAACAAGTCATTAAATGGTAACACTTGAAAATTTGATGAGCTGGGCACAGTGGCTCACACCTGTAATCTCAGCACATTGGGAGGCTGAGGCAGGTGGATCACTTGAGGTCAGGATTTCAAGACCAGCCTGGCCAATATGATGAAACCCTGTCTCTACTAAAAATACAAAAAATTAGCCAGGCGTGGTGGCGGGCGCCTGTAATCTTAGGTACTTGGGAGGCTGAGAGAGGAGACTCGCTTGAACCCAGGAGGTGGAGGTTGCAGTGAGCTAAGATCGTGCCACTGCACTCCAGCCTGGATGACAGAGTGGACTTCGTCTCAAAAAAAAAAAAAAAAAAAAAAAAAATTATGGTAAATTTTACGTTGTGCCCATTTATAGCTCAATAAAAAAGTATTGGGCTGGGCTCAGTGGCTCATGCCTGTAATCCTAGTGCTTTGGGAGGCCAAGGCAGGCAGATCACGAGGTCAGGAGATCAAGATCAGACTAGCCAACATGGTGAAACCTCATCTCTTCCAAAAATACAAAAATTAGCTAGGTGTCGTGGCATGCACCTATAATCCCAGCTACTCGGGAGGCTGAGGCGGGAGAACCACTTAAACCTGGGAGGTGCAGTGAGCCTAGATTATGCCACTGCACTCCAGCCTGATGACAGAGTGAGATACAGTCTCAAAAAAAAAAAAAAAAAAGTATTGGAAAAAATTGATTATGCAGATAATCATGTCAAGTTAGAGCCATAAATCTTTACGTTAAATGTACATGAATATTGAGCTGCTCTGACGATGGTGAAATTTCTTTGTTTTCTCTTTCTTTCTCTCTCAGTCTTTCTTTCTTTCTTTCTTTTTTTTAGACAAGGTCTCGCTCTTTCACCCAGGCTGGAGTGCAATGGCAAGATCTCGGCTCACTGCAACAACCTCTGCCTCCCAGGCTCAAGTAATCCTCTCACCTTAGCTTCTTGAATAGCTGGGACTACAGGTGTGCACCACCATGCCCAGCTAACTTATTTTGTTGTTGTTTTTATAGAGATGGGGTTTCACCATGTTGCTCAGGCTGGTCTCCAACTCCTGGGTCCAAGTGATCCACCGACATCGGCCTCCCATAGTGTTGGGATTATAGGCATGAGCCACTGCACCTGGCCAGACTGTGAAGTTTCTATGGATAAAAGTAATAGGTAAAACCTCAAAGGAAAATGTTAGCAGATTTTACTACAAAAAAAAAAAAAGAAAGAAAGAAAACTTTTGCATGCTAAAACATCATAAAATTTAGAAGTAACAATATAGGATGGTATTTTTCATAAATATGGCAAGAATAATGTTAATAGTTTTTCTGTTTCAAAATCTCAGTAGTGTAAGAAAAATTCTAAAACTCTAGCAGGAAAAATGGACATAGGCAATTCATGAAGGAAGAAATATGCATCATCATTAACTTTTATTTTTATATTTTTGAGATGAGTCTTGCTCTTTTGCCCAAGCTGGAGTACAGTATCATGATCTTGGCTCACTGCAATCTCTGTCTTCTGGGTTCAAGTGATTCTCATGTCTCAGCCTCCTGAGTAGCTGGAATTACAGGTGCCCACCACCACGCCCAGCTAATTTTTGTATTTTTATTAGAGATGGGGTTTCACCATGTTGGCCAGGCTGGTCTTGAACTCCTGACCTCAAGTGATTCGCTGGCCTTGGCCTCCCAAAGTGCTGGGATTGCAGGCTTGAGTCACTGCACCCAGCCCATCATCACTAGCATTTGAAAAGTAAAAGACAAAGTTTAAACGATGAGATACTCTTCTGTTGGACTGTCAGTGCTCCTATTTATAGTCAGGCTCATTTGTTTTCATCCCCAGCTCCGGAGGCAAAATATGAGTCAAAATTTACAACAAAGTTGTGAAACAGGAGATATTCCTATGTAGATGTGAGTGTCTATTTATATTTTTAAAAAAATTCCAAGGTGCCTGTTTTTTGCCTTTTAGATTGATTTATTAAAATTTAGCTTGATGGAAACTGGTTTTATTTTTTTACACCACCAATGTATTATTCGTTTTTTACAAAATTTAGCATCTGTTAACAAGGGTTTGTTGTAAATTAATTTCTCCTTATAATACTTACTTTTTTTTCTAATAAAACCAGCAAGAAACACCTATACAAAATGCTAAAACTGGCAATGCTCTTGATATTGTTAGGGTTTCTATTTTTTCCCTCCCATTTGTGTTGATAGTAGAATATCAATAACTAGATATATTTTTATCAGAAACAATCAAGAGGCAGTCCAATAAAAGTCTCCATTTCCTACCACCTTCAGGCTCTGTAGAAGGTGAGGGAGCGGTGTAGGAATTGGTTATGGATGACATGCTAAGAAAGATGAACCCCTCTGCTGTTCCCCCCACCTCCTTTCTGTTAGAGTTACTTTATTCATGCCCATTGCAACCCAGACAAACCCATCTCAGACCCAGGAAAATATGAAGATAGTTCTCCATTGACTTAAGAGCGACTCTGGAAAATCCAATTCCCTTCGTTACATGGAGGACGTTAAATTGTGCATAAATAAATTTTTTGTTATTTGATTTTAACATTGTTTTATCGTGAACGGCCTGGTTGTTTCATTCTAACAACAATTATTCTGTGCTACAAACAAAAGTCCAGAATCCAGCCTGGCCTGCCAAATTATCAGAAAGGGGTTCCTAGAATATGCTGGGAACTTGGTGTGTGTGAACAGCAACACTAAGTTTGGGAAAAGCAAGAGGTAGCCTTTTGTCTAATCCTTGTCCGTGCTGTTTAGTTAAAGCTCAATCAGGATAATAAGGCTGTTCTGTCAGAAAACCGCGCTAATGAGTTGCAATTTCTCAACATCTTTGGGCTGCTTCTGAATACTAATTACTGGGAACTGGAGAGCATAAGAGGATGCGCGCCCTGCGGATATGTAGTTAATTCGCGCTTGTCTCACAGGCGCTGAGGGGACAGGCTACTTCATTCCCCCAAAGAGGATCCGCTGGCTTTTCCCCTTCCCATCTTTCAAGTTTTTCTTTTTGAACAGCTTCGTTAATTGAGGTTAAGTGGTTTGGTTGTCATAGAAACCAGTATTCCTCACAGGCTGATTGTGTCAAAGGCATCGTTAATCTGTTTTCTCAACTCTCTTTTCCTCATCCATCTAATTGCAGTCCCCGTCCCTGCCTTTTTAATGACATCATTTTGGACACTTTTAGGACATCATACGTGAGATTCTGCACAATTTATTTTCTATTCAAATTCCATATTACTATGTGAGTCGCCATCTTCCCACTCCAAAGGAGTAAGATCTCCAAAGGTGGGAGAGAAAGTCACAATTGAGTATGCCTCAGGTGCAATTTAGTATTCCAAATAAGGGAGGATTTTGAGGCTTTGCCTCTCCTTACCTCCTGAGTTTTCTTTTAGAAAGAAAACAGACTTTAAATTACTGCTTTTGATGTTGTTCTGGAAACTAACAGGTAAAGAACCCGCCATGTTGGGCCTGTTGGAAGAGGGAGGAGGGAGCCACCCTCCTACCGAGGTGCCCTTGAGCCTGGCGAGAGAATGTGGAGGTCAGTAAGTTGTCTGTTCCTCTCAGAAAACACTCCTGGTGCAAAACACTGTGTTCTTTGTGTCCTTTTGCTTTGCTATCCATTTTCTTTTCTTTTTTTTTTTTTTTTTGAGACGGAAACTGGCTTGCTCCGCCTCGGGCTGGAGTGCAGGGATTCTAGCTCACTGCAAGCTCCGGGCCTCCCCCGGTTCACTGCTTATTCTCCTGCCTCAGCCTCCCGAAAGACCAGACCACAGGCTCACCACCGCTAGTTTTTTGTCTTTTTTAATAGAGACGGGGGTTTCAGCAGGTTAGCCAGGATGGTCTCGATCTTTTGACCTTGTGATTCGCCCATCTCGGCCTCCCAAAGCGCTGGGATTACAGGCTTGAGCCACTGCGCCCGGCCTTGCTGTCCATTTTCACACAAAACTGTCCAACAAGGAAAATATGGCTTAGCAGTGGCAATTTGTCCCCTGTGGTTCTAATCCATGAGAAGATTCTCAAGTGATGTGCTTTACCTTTGTCAGTGGGTAAGGTTTTTCTTGTACACCTCCATCCTTATGCAAGGTTGCTAAATTCTCTGTTCATTATTATGATGGGCATATGAACATCTGAGACAGTTTGGCATGGGCCCAGGCTAGGGTGAGGGTGGGGTGGGGGTAGGGGTAGGGGTATAGCACCTGAGGCCAGCTCAGCACATGCTCCATCCATTCTGCCTCCTGTCCTGGTGATGGAAGAATTTTGAGAATTTTTTTATTGGCCTTACCACCGTACTTTACCGGCCATACCACCTTACTCCTGGGAAAGCCAGATCTCATCTTGTTCCTGTTTTGCTCCTGTTTTTATGAGGTGGCACGAAAAAAGCTTGGGAGTGATGTTTACTTGAATGTAGTCACATATTAGTTGTACGTAAATTGTGTATTATGATTTTTTCCTTATTTCTTAACAGTTGGCACAATTATATTCCTTATATTTTGTTTTGTGATATTTATTTGACTAGGTTCATATCGTTTTCACATCTGTATTCCTTGGGTAAGACTCCCTATTTTTTCCTCTGTTACCTGATATTTTCCTTCTGTGTATTACAGTATGCATATCGTTTATTTACAGTTAATTTGAAAGCATGTGTTTTCAAAACATGAGTTATTTAAGTTAATCACATTTCTATCCTGTCCAGCAGAGTGCCCAACACACATTATTTAGTTAAAGTATTTGTTGGATAAGTAAGTGTTGACTCAGGACTAAAACAATTTTGACTTATAGCCAAACCAGTTTACAATAGGAAAAAACACCCATTGGTGTTGACCGTCAACAATGGTAACAGAGTTGATTAGATTTAATGTGTTTACTCTTTAAGATGCATTTCTAAGTTAGACCAAAGGAATGAAGCAATGCATAAGGAAATTACACAAAGCAAGTTGATGGCTAAGATTATGCCTCTGCAGTTTTAAGTTAAACAAATTTAGTGACACCAAATTTGATCTGGAGTGTGAGAGAGGGCCTAGAATGATTCCCAGTTTTCTGGCACAGGTTCCTGGAAGAAAGTTGGCAATACAGGGGGTGAGTGGGTTGGCAGGATGAGTGGGGATGATGGGTAAGCTGAGTTGAACACGTCAAGTTTGACTCTAAGCTAGCACTGTGCAGAACTGAATTGGGCACCTGTGCAGAGCTGAAGAGTAAAAGACAAAGGAGTCCACAGGTTATGTTTTTCTCAGGTGGCCAAGCCTGTAATGCATAAATGTGGAAGCAACACGTCTGATATAGTTTCAAGCAAGAAGCGCCCTCTGTCGGGGCTGTTGAGCACTGACAATAAATAGAGAAAGCAGGCAATGAGTACTTAGGAATGAGTGCAGTATGAAAAGTAAAATTCAGATTTGTGACAAAACTTCATCTTTTAATTAGGAGTAGTCAAGGCTCTTTTTATGTCTAGGAAATCACCAAGTGTCCTCTGGGACATTTTTTTTTTTAAATTAAAGAGCAATTAAGCCCAAGAAAGGGCAGCAACCAAGGTAGCCCCAGGATCAAGCCCCACTGCGTCACTGTCTGCCTCCCTCTCCATTGATTTCCCTATTTTTCCTTCATGCTTCGTGGCCTGTCTTTGCACGTTTATTCCATTCTTCTCTTGTCTGGTCAGCTTTGTGTCTTCATAGATTCTTGCTTCTTCAAAACTTTATCTTGTACAGGGTCCATTTTTGTTACTCCACTACCTCATGGGATACTTCCACCTTCAATTCCCTAGATAAATGACAGTATCTTTGATTCTCTCAATTTCAGAATTCTTAAAAGAGAATATTGTTCATTTCATTTTTAAAATCATGGTGCAGGGGATACAGGGTGGGGTTACCTGGCTCATCACTCGTTTATCAGGTGTGTGGATGAGGGACACCACAGAGCAGACATGGAAAACCAACTCAAAACCCCACTCAGAGACATGCAAGACCCTTTGCAATCCAAATAATTCAATATTTCTCTAACTGCTTCTCCTTTAGAAACAAGGATTCATATCATAATAGTTCTTTCATCATAATTTTTTCTTTTTATCTTTTCTAAAAATAATTACATAAGCCAGGTGTGGTGGTTCACACCTGTAATCCCAGCACTTTGGGAGGCCAAGGCAGGAGGATTGCTTGAGCCCAGGAGTTTGAGACCAGCCTGGGCAACATAGTGGGACCCTGTCCCTACCAAAAAATACAAAAATTAGCCAGGCGTGGTGGCGCACACCTGTAGTCCCAGTTACTTGGGAGGCTGAGGCACGAGATGTGCTTGAACACAGGAAGTTGAGGCTGCAGTGAGCCATGATCGCACCACTACACTCCAGCCTGGGCGACAGAAGTGAGACCCTGTCTCAAAAAAATGTACAAATATAGGGTGGGTGCGGTGGCTCAAGTCCGTAATCCCAGCACTTTGGGAGGCCGAGACGGGTGGATCACGAGGTCAGGAGATCGAGACCATCCTGGCTAACACTGTGAAACCCTGTCTCTACCAAAAAAATACAAAAAACTAGCCGGGCGAGGTGGCAGGCGCCTGTAGTCCCAGCTACTTCGGAGGCTGAGGCAGGAGAATGGCCTAAACCTGGGAGGTGGAGCTTGCAGTGAGCTGAGATCCGGCCGCTGCGCTCCAGCCTGGGCGATAGAGCGAGACTCCGTCTCAAATAAATAAATAAATAAATAAATAAAGTACAAATATAAATTTTAAAATATGAAACATTTCACAAATTTGTCATCCTTGCACATGCTAATCTCTGTAGTTTTCAAAATTTTAGTATATGTGCTGCTGAAACACCATAATTTTTAATATAGTGAGCAACATAAGCATTCAAGTGGAGATTGTTAAATGATACCATTTCTGAAGTCCTTTTCCAGAACTCATTTAATTTTTTTACGTTTTCACAAATACTGCTTAAAAGCCAGGCTTGCTTTCCTGCCTTAAGGAGGTGCAGCAGAACGTAGAAGCCACCAGATGTCACTATTGCAGATAGCATTCCAAATTCCCCAGCTTGCATCTGATACTGTTAGTGCAGTAAGAGTTGACAGGCTCCAAGAAGTTATCTAAATGGTCCCTCCTGACAGGAAGCCACAGTGAACAGGTGACTTGGGTGGTTTACCTGTAATGAACTTCTGAAAAAGAGCAAGGTTTATAGAAACACACATCTCTGTGGGCTACTTGCAAGACAGTCACCAAAACAACCTTGCCTCTAAAGTCTCTAAGTCTCTGAACATCTGTGAATCTGTGATTCTAAGCCAAATAGAGATGGTCTCTGCCCACCACTCAACATTTGTGTGCTTTTGTTTTTGTTAAGATCAAAGAATTTTAGTAGACAGTATATTATGCATTCAAAATTGCAGAAACCCTAATGGTGAGAAACATTAAGAATACATCAGAGTAATGGCAAAGATTTGCTGTGTGCTTGGATAACTTCCCTTGGCTAACGAGGGTAAGAGGCTGAGGACACAGAAAAAGGCTGCTCTTCAGATCACCGGTCCGCTGCTCCTGCAGGAATACTACCTCCTTGATGGTTGGAATTTGACTCATCTCTGAGGTTTTCATGTTAAAATGGAAGGTGGAGTGTTAATTGTGGTTTTGCATCCCTTCTGACCACGTATTTCTTCTTGTGTTGTCTTTTTATTTTTTTCTCTGCCTTGCTCTTCTCTTGTATCCCCCTGCCTTCTTTTTTCTTTGCCTTAATTATCCTTTCACCTTTACCCATAGTTCCAAGTAGCTTTGAAGGCATTTCTTAGCTCCACCAGGAGCAACTGGTGATCTAGAAGTTATGATTCTGGAACCTGGTTTCTTGCCTCTTCTCCTAATGTTCTAGACCACAAACAGAAGAAGAGTCTCACCTACTAAAAATTGATGGCAAGGAGGAAAAGCAGAACCAAAAGAAAACCACTGAAGACATGGGTAGGCAGGAGGGTTCAGTAAACGGTTGCTTCTGAAGACATATTATGAAGAAGCAGTTCCATGCAAAAGTGGACTTGAGAAATGCCACAGCCCATATGCACTTTGAGGGAGGTTTACAAGGTATGTAGTGCAGTCAGGGTTCTAATATGTGTTCCTGCAAAGAAACTGGTTTACCCTTTCTTAGTCCAGCATCCCCTACTTTGATTTGACCACAGATCCACTTTAATGCCATTGCTGATTATGCACATGACCTAGTGGCCTGCAGAACTGATGCTCTGTGGATTACTTTGGGAACTGTTTCTGCTCTGGGAGAGTTTTGTAAATCCACTCTCACCAAGGAGGTAAATCTCTTCTAGAACAGGCCCGGGCTTGGGTTTTTGTATTCTGAAATGTCATACTTAAAGCAAACAGAATCATATACAGGGGATATAACTTTTGGGGGGTATAATTACATTACTAAAAATAAATGCTAACTTACTGAAAAAATTGAAATGCTTTCTTCTCTTTGGAAAATTTCTCACTGCTTGAGATAGTTATAGCTTTAGATTGTTTAATATTGTGGAGTGCCCATTGTGTGCCCAGTGCTCGCCCAAGGATGCAAAGACATATAAGACATAGTTCTTGTTGAAAAGGAAAGATAGATGCAAATCCTACAGTCTTTTGCTACTTAATTCTTA
Source organism: Papio anubis (assembly GCF_008728515.1). Taxonomy (NCBI): domain Eukaryota; kingdom Metazoa; phylum Chordata; class Mammalia; order Primates; family Cercopithecidae; genus Papio; species Papio anubis. Next base: position 44,300,246 of record NC_044988.1, on the reverse strand, counting down.
TACTCTGTTACTTCCGCTGTTTAGTAAGTGAGTGTGTTACCTGTGATATGCTTAGCACCGTTTCTAGAATCAGGTAATCCTTAAGTAAGTAATAGCAGGCACTATTAGGTACTTAGTTAAATGCTTTGAGTTGAAGAGAACATCATAGATTATTTAGACCCTTCAAACTTCTTTTCCATGTCTCCTAAGAAGACTAAAAACAAACCTCAAGTAGATGGTTTTCAATCTTGCGGTCAAGGTTCACTGTAGAAAGTGCAGCTTTGTACCCCAGAGCTATGGGAAGCACCCCACCACACCCTTCTCTTTCCTAAACTTGGGGAACTCATCTGCTTTTAAAGGGAGATCATTATGATCATCACTATGATCTTTGGCATCAAGGCCAATTGGTGATTTGGTTTTATTGTTGGAGATGTGACAATGGCGTGACTTGTGCAGGTCACAGACTTTCCTTCACTCTCACTTGGACCCAGCACCTCTCCAAGGACACCAGTGCATTTTTCTCAGGGTTTGCCTGAGTTCAGTATCCAGGTTATGCCATTTCACAAGCATTCTGCCTTTTTACATTCACAGTGGGTATGGGGTTCCTCTCATTTGGACTTACTAATACAAAGGACATTAAAAATAATCCCCTCCCATTGCCTCTGTCTTGGTTGTGCCCTGAAGTCTCAGATGCAGTGGAGTATGGGAGTGAGGGCCCTCAAAGTCTCCAGATACTCACCCTGGACAAAAGGCACTCACCGGGCTGCACTCTAATGATTAACCACAGCATACACCTTGGTAGCTCTGGCTCAGGATTCCCAGTCTTCTCAGGAGATAGCCCTCCATATTAGTTTTGTTGGGATCCAACAAATGCAACCATTATTTCCTTATTACTATCAGGTCTAAAGTCAGAGAAGGCCTACCAAATGCCTGTTTAATTGACTGATCCAGATTGCTCTTTGAGATATTATGAGTAACTCCCTAGAAATGGTCTCTTCTTTGAAAAGAAATTCTGTAGGACATTGGCAACTTCTTTGTAGGTAGGTCTGTGATTCTAAAAGGACATGTACTGATGAGATGAAAGCTGATTTTCAATATTATTTAAAGTTTGTCTCATGGACAAGATAAGCAAATTCTAAATAGACTTTAAGAAAATTCCTTTTTGAAGCTTCTTATTGATTTATGAGCCTTACAAGTATAACCCCTGGAAAATAACATGTAGGATTATGGGATTTATTTTGTGTATTTGCTATGAGGATGAAATAGAGTTTTGGAATTATTGAGGCCAGACGCAAAGGGAAATTAAATATGCTCTGTGGATGAAAAGAAATGTTTAAAAAGTGCCCTACAAGACATATCAGGTAATAAAGCACCAGGGCCAGATGGATACACAGCTGTATTACACAGAACATTTACTCATAAATTACTTCTAATTTTAGAAGAGGTTTATAAACATGCTTCAGCAACTGAGGAAATTTCTTGTCTCCATTTCACTGGCAAGAAAAAAGAAATGTATAGGCTATAAATTCATTTTATTCTTTAACCAAAAAACCATGACTGTTAGATTTATAAAGCAGTATACTTACCATGATCAAGTGGATTTATTTTATGGAAAATTTCTGAAAAATAATAATTACTATGTATTTTACATTATAAATACTAGATCATTGAAAAATAGATATGGATAAGGTTTCCACCTAGTGAACTGAAGAGCTAAAAATAGCTCATCTCAAAGAAATAGTCACAGAAGGTTTTTGTAGAAATTTCAAAATTAGTCTGAATCTAAGCAGAATATATATGACTTTTTCATTTCTGTGAACATATCCTTGAAATAATCATAGATATATTAAATTATTTGACATCTTACACATACTTCTTTTCTTTCTGTTTTTTTTTCTCTTAAGGTCTCGCTGTGTCACCCAGGCTGGAGTGCAGTGGTACTATCATAGATCACTGCTGCCTAAACCACCTTCACAAAGATAGTAATGGTGAAAAAATTATGGCACTGAAGGAGATCTGATTTAACCAATTCCCGTCTTGCCTTTGGCCTTCAAGCTGCCTTTAATTATTCCTGTGCTTTGGCCAGGCTAACTTTAGCAGACATTTAGTTTATAACTTAAATGATAATAGCCCTTTCCCCAAACTCAACTGCCTTTGTAAAGCTAATGAGAGACCACCAGGCTAGGAGGGTAGAGGAGCCTGAATTCTGCTAAGGGGTAGACATAAACAATTACCAGCTATTATTCTGGAGGTCACAAGACAGCAACTTCCCCAATTACTCCTGCAGATAACATCACTATTGTAGAACCTCAGGTTGGCCTTTGGAGATACCTTTTCAAGATTTTTGCATGTCTGACACTGATGGCTTAACCTGGACCTGCAACCACTCCTGTGGCCCCACCCGGAAGCAACTCAGCATGCAGGAGGACAACTTCCCATACCCCTAGGACTGCACCCCCAACCAATCAACAGCAGATACCTATTCCCTAGCCACCCCACCTCTTCCCCCAAACTACCTTTGAAAATGCTCCTAGCCCCCAAATGCTCAGGGAGATTGATTTGAATAATGACTCTATCTCCCACATGGTGTGACTGGCCCTGTGTCAGTCAAACTCTTTCTTTACTGCAGTGCCATAGTCTCTGTGAATTGATTTGGTTTGTGCAGCAATCAGGAAGAAACTGATGGGTGTTTATACCATCTTGAATTCCTGGGCTCAAGCAATCCTCCAGCCTCAGCTTCCTGAGTAGCTTGGACTACAGGCGTATGCCACTATGCCCAGCTAATTTTTAAATTTTGTGTACAGACAGGATCTTGCTGTCTTGCCCAGGCTGGTCTCAAACTCAAGTGATCAATCCTCTTGCCTCGGCCTCCCAAAGTGCTGGAATGATAGGCATGAGCCACTGAGCTCAGTTGTATTTCTTTCTTTTTTATAGATGGCATCTTGCTGTGTCACCCAGGTCGGTTTCAAACTCCTGAGCTCGAGCTCTCCTCTCACCTTGGCCTCCCAAAGTGCTGGAATTATGGGCATGAGCCACCACACCCAGCCCATATTTCTTAAAGTGTGGTTTGAAATTAAAAAAAAAAAAGGACAAAAAGCCTTTATGTTCAGGTTTAGTAAATTATATATTCATAATAGATATTATGCAATTATTATAAATAATATAGAATATTTAACAGCAGAAAGATGGCCATAATATTTTAAGTGGTAAAAGTGACTCCAAATCAGACTTTATGGGATGATTCACTTTTTGTAAAGATAGATAAAAGTGTGTTTATGTATCTGCAATGCCTATAAGGGGGACTTTTTAGAATCAATTAAACACTGAGACCCAAGACTATCAGAGGATGCATTTGGCCCAGGCTGCTGTGGAAGGCGTCATACAGGAACCACAGTGCATCTACATGGCAGCATCAGGCATTCCTTTTCAGTGTGAGTTCTTGTGCCGGTACAGATGTGGTACAAGGAGAGGCAAAACACATTAGGCAGGCAACTGCCATGGCTTGGAGGCCTCAAACTTCACAGTGGCTAAACACTTCTTTTAACAACTCAATAGTGTAACCCCTCAGTGGGTTCACCTTGTCAGCTGCCTAGACAGAGCTGATTTATCAAGACAGGGGAATTACAATAGAGAAAGAGTAATTCACACAGAGACACACAGTGCGGGAGACTGGACTTTTATTATTACTCAAATCAGTCACTTTATTATTACTCAAATCAGACATTTGGGGATCAGAGTTTTTAAGGACAACTTGGTGGGTGGGGACAAGCCAGTGCCCCGGGAGTGCTGACTGGTCAGGTCAGAGGTGGAATGATAGGGGGTCAAGCTGTCTTCTTGTGCTGAGTCAGTTTCTGGGTGGGGGCCACAAGATCAGATTGATCCAGGTGGTGTCAGCTGACCCTTCAAGTACAGGGTTTGCAAAATCTCTCAAGCACTGATCTTAAGAGCAGTTTAGGGAGGGTCAGAATCTTGTGGCCTCCAGCTGCATGACTCCCAAACTGTAATTTCTAATCTTGTGGCTAATTTGTTAGTCTTGCAAAGGCAGTCTAGTCCCCAGGCAAGGAGGAGATTTTTCCCTGGGAAAAGCCTGTTATCTTTGTTTTAAACTATAAACAACTTCCTCTGAAAGTTAGTTGAGCCTCTGCCCAGGAATGAGCAGGGACAGCTTGGTGGTTAGGGAAACCCACAGCTTTGTTGTCTGATCAGGTGTTTAGAGTTCATTTATAGTCTATCCTAGTCCAGATGCAATTTACCAACAAGGGTCATCTTTATCATTAATCAATGCCACTTAGTATCATAGTTGATGTTCTACTTGTTAAGCAATGAAGTACTGAGGTACTCTGTAGGCTTTGGTGTCTTGGGGGACAGGGTTGGGGCTCCAATACTGACAGATCTTGGGGTAGCCATGGCTGCTGTAGCTCTGAGTGCAGGGTGGAGGGTGGTCACCCAGGGTGCAGGTTTCCTGTAAAGTTCTCATCCCAATCTTTACTCTGAAGTTTCCTTTGAGACAATTTCCAAAGAGTCAAGAGGTATGCAATCCATGCAGTAATTTCTAATGAAGCTGTTTCCCTATTCCGTTGGTTCTGAATTGAGGGTCGTTTACCAAGGCCTTAATAGATTAAGTCCTAATTCATCAATCGAAGGCCCTCAGTAACTAATCGCATTTCCCATATGTTCCAGTGCGGGTGATCTTCTACAGCCAGTGACATCTGCTCTCTGGAGCCTGTCATTATGGTGGCTTTTCTCTCTGCTATGTCTGAGCCCCAAATGTTTCCACTCTGCATACAACCCCCACTCCTTTGCCAAACCCTGACTCCTTAAGGCACAGTTAAGTACCTGCTCTACACAAAGCCTTCCAGACTCACCCTTCCTGTACCCATAGCTGTGCCCTGCCAGGTCGGTGCATAACCCCTTTCTGACTTCCTTTGGCGTGGAAACTATCCGTGCTCCCAGAATTACCAACTGCTTTTTCCTTACTCCCCCAGCATTCTTTCCCCGTAAAGCTAGCTGTAGTACTGCATGTTCTTCAGTAGGTGGCAACCTTCACAAACAGAATTCAGGCGATTTTGTTGCTTTGCTTGTCAACAGGATAGAGCCCCTAGTGAGAGGCGCTGATACCCAGAGCAGCTACCGCTGCTGAGCTTATTCACTAATGAGAAACATTTGCTTTCTTGGAGTCGCAGAAACGTTCCTACTATTATTCTGTTTTGTGAGGGAAAGCAGTCTGAGTTGTTATTTCAGTGACTGCGTTTCCCAGTCACCATGGGTGTAGAAGATGGGAAGATACCAAAGCAATGCTCCTCTTTGTATTTTTCCCCTCAAAGAATTGGGAGAAATCAAGATTAAAAAAAAAATTTGAGTATGTGGTTTTTTTCTTTTTACAAGATGATAATAATGTAAACTTTTTGTATGGAGTTTGTTATTGTTGTTGTTGTTGTTTTGAGACAGGGTCTCACTCTGTTACGCAGGCTAGAGTGTAGTGGCATGATCTCAGCTCACTGCAACCTCTGCCTCCCAGGCTCAGCCATCCTCCCACCTCAGCCTCCTGAGTACCTGGGATTACAGGCAGGTGCCACCACACCTGGCTAATTTTTGTATTTTTAGTAGAGACAGGGTTTTACCATGTTGCCCAGGCTGGTCTCGAACTCCTGGCCTCAAGTGATCCACCTACTTTGGTCTCCCAAAGTGCCGTGATTACAGGCTTGAGCTATTGTGCCCAGCCTTGTTTGTGGTTTTTATCATTAACAGTAGTGGGAAGCAGAGAATTTAAAAAACAAACAAACCCAAAAAACAAAAAACACAAAGCTAGACTGCTAATTGAAAACAAAGATATTTGAAAAATTGGGTATATTATTCAGAATTCTGTCTCTCTAACAAAAATATTTGAGAATTGGCTATGTTCTGACATGGAGAAGTTGGCACATAACGTGGGTACATTTGGCACACGGACGTTTCTGGAATACATTTTCTGGAATGATGACACAGGCATTACTGTACTTGAGATCAATCTTTCTCTGTGAAAAAAAAGTTCACATCTTTTTTTTTTTCTTTTGAGTCGGAGTTTTGCTCTTGTTGCCCAGGCTGTGTTATGCCCAGACCGTTTGTTCCCCAAAGACCACCAGAGTCCAGAGTCAAAGCCAAGCGGCAAGGATCTTTACTACAAGTTCGAACTTGGTCCCTCCCTTCCACAGCATACAGGAGGGCCTCGAACAATGCGAGTGCTTGCTTTTTATAGCCCGATGTAAACAGGATATGTAAAGTTACAGGGAACAAGGTAATTCTCTCGGTTACAGCATTACAATTGGTTAACATTATACATTTAGCATTCCTTATCGGAGATCTCCCAGGTGATGTTTTTCTGAAGTTTGAAAGAAATATGGAGGAATGTGTTTGTGCTGGGCTCAGGAAGTTGGGAGATATATGGGGGATGTGCCTCATTCCTTTCAGCTGGAGTGGAATGGTGCGACATTGGCTCCCTGCAACCTCTGCCTCCTAGGTTCAAGTGATTCTCCTGCTTCAGCCTCCTGAGTAGCTAGGATTACAGGCATCTGCCACCACACCCGGCTAATTTTGTATTTTTAGTAGAGACGGGGTTTCTCCATGTTGGCCAGGATGGTCTAGACCTCCCGACCTCAGGTCGTCTGCCCGCCTCAGCCTCCCAAAGTGTTGGGATTACAGGCGTGAGCCACCGCGCCTGGCCCCGAGTTCACATCTTAATTATTTGTTGCCACTTCCTAAGGCATCTTGCTTGAAAAATTAGTGCACTCCTTTTCTTGTGTCCTCTTCCAGAACTTTGGGTCACCAGTGTACATTTTACTTGTTGTGGGAAATTTTCCTTGGATCATGCAACCCTTAATAAATATTATTTTTCCCTTAAATCATCTTCAAGTATAATATTAAAAAAAGGAGACTGAATTTTAGCAAGCAAATAGAAATATCTACTTCTAAATAGACATTGTGCTCTTCAAAGAAATCTCTATGGGGAACCAGGCATTTCTTTTAATGATGATTTGGTGACTCAAAACATTTCCAAACTCCTCTTCTGATCTTATTTCAGTGCTTGTTGCAATGGGACAAGGTCCATTCTGGGGCCATTCCATGAATCCTCAGTTCTGTGTATGCCTTTTGCATTCTTGTGCTCTTCAGGTGGCATTTATCATATGAGCTTTGTGTCATCTCAGGAGTAACAAATGCCTAATATCCTCTTGTTTACCCTCTCTCAGGATGGTTTTCTAGTATTCTCTCATTTGTACCTTCTATATAGAAGACTGTTTTCCCTAAAGCGTTGGTGTCTTACTTGAAAATGAATAATTCCTGTTGGACTCACCTACCTCCAAGGCCAGACATCTTCAGGACTAGAAACATAGTTTCTAATTTACTTAACAAAATAATGTTTTTCATCACTGTAATCTCTCCCTATTCTTAATTTTGCCATCCTTTCTAATGGAAATGTCATATATTATTAGAGTGTTTATTAGAGAGTATTTTGTCTCAAATCTCACTTATTGTACACTTTTTAGGTTAATTCTAATTTTTTCACAATATCCCCAGTTCTGAGACTATTATAGTTATTTTAGTCACCCCCAACACCACTTCCATTAAATTTCATCCATACCTATTGCTTAGGGCAGATCAATTCAGTTAAATGTTCTATTTGAATGTCAGTTTGTAAGGAATGGTATGCCTTCACAGAAATATATCCTTTGCAAGTATAGTCACTTATTTATTAATCAATAATTGGTTAATAGGTGTATTCATGCATTCATACAACCACTATTAACTGAGCACATACTCACTGCAATCATTTATTTACTGCACTACTGATAACAGCAGGTAACCAGGCCCATGGTCTGATTCAGTCTCAGTGGAGCTTACTGAACAGTAGGTTGCCACTTTAAGGATATGAAAGTAAAATGCTGTTCAGGAAGCACATGCTACTTGTCAGCTACTAAGTGAAATATTGATGGTATTCATTTAACCCTCATGATTTTTCAGGTTGGGTGTAACTCAAGTAATTTCTATTCTCAACAATGTTAAGAATTGCTCCCAGTGCAAAGATGGAGGAGTTGGGATATGAACCTACAGCTGCAGTTTACCTGGGCACTGTAACCCAGACACAACTGTCTTGGCCTCAAAGTTGCATTGCATCCACCAGATTCAGTTCCCTTTTATTGAGAATCTTTCTGTGGGTTCTTTAACTTAGACTTTATGATGACAAATGCAGATCTCAAGAATAGTAGTCAGTCCTTAATATAGCACTTCTTCTGTACCAGGCATTGTTCTATGTGTTGTATGTTTATTCACTCATTTAATCTTCACAAAACTCTATAAAAGAGATGTCATCATTCTCATTTTATAGAGAAGGAAACAGAAGCACAGAAAGGTCAAGTATGTGGCTGGGTTGGATTTGACTCCAGGTTGACTAAGTGCTAGAGCATATGGCTTGAACCATAACTCCATGCTCTCACTAAAGAGTTGAACCCATGCTCTGAAACCAACTATATAATAGCCACCTCATTCCATGGTAACAGCCAGATACGGTTGAGCAATTCATGTGTGTGTGAAGACATACATGTGCACACCCACAAAGCAGCCCCTCCTGAGGCACAGGCTTCACTAGGTTGCTTTGGTGTTACCCATCAATATCTCTTCACAGGCTACTGGCCAGAAATGACTGAAATGGTATTTCAGGGCCACAGCAATGTTGAAGTTGCCTAGGACTCTTCTTCATGGTGGACAGGCTCTGATTACACCTATTGCAAAATGCTTTTCGTGCAACTCTGAAAGGAAAAGTTTTAGAAACCTCCCAGATTTTAGATTAAAAAAAAAAAAACAAAAAAAACTTGGGAACTTCCTAGAAGTCTCCCGTTTTATTTAGAAGTACCTCCATTTGTGTTTAATAGTTTACCACCTATTTTCTTCCTAGCTCGGTTATTCTGGGTATTTGGTGTAAGCTCAGAGGCTAGGTTTGCCATTTAATTATTTAGTCCCCACTATCTCTGGGTTACACAAACAACTCTTTGAATGTAATTTGAGTTTTTAAAAAAGTACTTGTGCATTGTTTTGAAACAAAGGGGTTTTTATTTGTTTTGGTCAAAGGTTATTTGTTGACTATAGGCAACCCTCAAGCCTGGCGGCCTTATAAACAATGAAAATATGTTTATAAAGATTTTGCCATATATCAATAAACTACATAGCCTTAGCATTAAGAAGTCTCTAACACAGCAAGATCTTTTCAAATGAGAGTAATTTTCAGATATGTTTGAGATTAGATTGGAACAATTTTCAGTTAGATTTTTTTTTGAGATGGGATCTTCCTCTGTTGCCCAGGCTGGAGTGCAGTGGCATTATCATAGCTCACTGCAGCCTCAAACTCCTGGGCTCAAGTGATCCTCCCGCCTCAGCCTGCTGAGTAGCTGGGACTGCAGGTGCATGCCACCGTATCTGGATAATTAGTTTGGCCTGGTCTTGTCCAGTTTGGTCCGGTCTTGTCCAGTCCTGTCTGGTCTTATCCAGTTTGGTCCGGTCTGGTCTGGTTCGGTCCAGTCCTGACTGGTCTTATCCAGTTCGGCCTGGTCTGGTCCGGTCTTGTCTGTTTTGGTCTGGTCCTGACCAGTCTTATCTGGTTTGGCCTGGTCTTGTCCAGTTTGGTCTGGTTTTGTCCTGTCCAGTTCTGTCTGGTCTTGTTTGGTTTGGTCCAGTCTTGTCTGGTCTGGCTCAGTCTTGTCTGGTGTGGTCCTGTTCTGACCAGTCTTCTCCGGTTCAGTCTGGTCTTGTCTGGTTTGGTCCAGTCTTGTCTGAATTAGGAGTCAATCCTAATTTTTTAGTCTTCTATAGTATTATCTTTAGCTGTTTCATTCTACTTTTCCAACCCATATGTTGCATTTTAAAAAAACTTTAGCAAAGATACTAATTTCAAAGACCTCTTTGTATTAATTTTTAATACTAATTACTTCATTCCTGTTTCACGGATGCAAAAGTAGATATTAAGGATAGTTTTATATTGATCTTCTGTTTTCTGCAGTCATTTATTTGTTTGGCAAATGATTGTTGAATTCCTACTTTGGCATTATTTTATGCTTAGAGATACAGCAGTGCATAAAACAAAGTCCCTTTCCTTATAGAATGTGTATCTAGAAGTTTTTTGGCCTGAGCCATCTACTGAGAATGAGAATGGTATGGGGATTTGGAGGCAAGAGATTGGAGTTCACGTCAGGATGTGGTATCAGTTTCCTACTGCTCCTATAGCACATTACCACAAACTTAGTGACTTAAAACAACACAGCTGGCCGGGCACAGGGGCTCACGCCTGTAATCCCAGCACTTTGGGAAGCCGAGGCAGGCAGATCACGAGGTCAGGAGATCAAGACCATCCTGGCTAACACGGTGAAACCCCTTCTCTACTAAAAAGTACAAAAAATTAGGCGGGTGTGGTGGTGGGCGCCTGTAGTCCCAGCTACTTGGGAGGCTGAGGCAGGAGAATGGTATGAACCTGGGAGGTGGAGCTTGCAGTGAGCTAAGATCGCGCCACTGCACTCCAGCCTGGGCAACAGAGCGAGACTCTGTCTCAAAACAGAACAAAACAAACAAACAACAAAAAACAACACAGCTGTATTCCCTTACAATTCTAGAGGTCAGAAGTCTGAGAACAGTTTTACTGGGCCAAAATCAAGGTGTCAGCAGGGCCAGACTCCCTCCAGAGACTCTAAGGAAGAATGTTTCCTTCGCTTTTCCAGCTTTTGGAACTGCATTCCTTGCATTCATTCTTTAGCTTGTGGCCCTTTCCTCCATCTTCAAAGTCAGCTTTTTATGTTAGAGAACTTTAGTCAGTATGTCATTGCCTTCATCTGCAGTCCTTTCCCTTCTATAAGAAGGCTTGAGATGATAATTAGGGTCAATTTGGCTAGTTCAGGATAATTTTCCCATCTCAAGAACCTTAAGTTAATCACATCTGCAAAGTTTCTTTTGCCACAGAAGGTAACATTTACTAGAGCCAGAGATTAAGACCTGAACAGCTGTTCAGGCCGTTATTCAGCATACTGTAGATGTTTTGAGTTTGACATACCTCTTAGACATTCAAGTGGAATATCATGTGGCAGCTGGTATGTGAGTCTAGAGTTCAGGAAGAGGTCTGAGATAAAGATACAGCTTTGGGAGCCATTCGTTTAGATATAACATTTAAAGCCAGAGGCTGCATGGGATCACCTAGCAAATGAATGTAGAGAAAGAATAGAGGATTGCTAAGCATGGAGAAACTCCAAGCAGAGGTTGGGAAGATGACAAGTAACCAATAAAGCAGACTAACAGGGAACAGGCAGTGAGGTAGGAGGGGAACCAAAAAAGAGAGATAGGTGTGTCTCTAAGCATATCAAGAAGAAGGAGTGAGAAGCTGTATAAAATTGCTAATTGGGTTAGGAAATTTGAAGTCATTAGTGATTCTTTTTTTTTTTTTTGAGACGGAGTCTCGCTCTGTCACCCAGGCTGGAGTGCAGTGGCCGGATCTCAGCTCACTGCAAGCTCCGCCTCCCGGGTTCATGCCATTCTCCTGCCTCAGCCTCCCGAGTAGCTGGGACTACAGGCACCCGCCACCTCGCCCGGCTAGTTTTTTGTAATTTTTAGTAGAGATGGGGTTTCACCGTGTTAGCCAGGATGGTCTCGATCTCCTGACCTCGTGATCCGCCCGTCTCGGCCTCCCAAAGTGCTGGGATTACAGGCTTGAGCCACCGCGCCCGGCCGTCATTAGTGATTCTAACAAGAACGGTTTTGGTGCATGGTGTGGTTCTAAGCATGACTTGTGACTCCTAAGAATAAGAGGAGAAAAAATAAGAGTTAGCAGTTGTAGACAAATCTTTCTAAGAGTATACCTGTAACAGGAGCAGAGAAATAGAGCAGAAGTTGGAAGAAGAGGTGATACCAAGGGATTTAAAAAACATCAACTACTATATACTGAGGTATAATTTCCATACAATAAAATATACCCATTATAAATTGACAGTTTGATGAGTTTTGGTAAATGTTTACATCAGAGCAACCGTCATTACAATCCCCCTTTAAAACATTTCCATCACCCCCAAAATTACTTCATGCCCCTTTGCAATGAATCCCCTCACCCCCATCCCCAGTGCCATACAACCATTGATTTTCTTTGTTATGTATTTGATTTGTCTGTTGTAGAACTTCATATAAATGGAATCATACACTTACAGTCTTTTATGTCTGACTTGTTTGTTCATTGTAATGTTTTTGAGATTCATCTATGTTATTGTGTCCCTCCTCCTCCTCCTCCACCTACTCCCCACCTCCCCCCATCCCCCTATTCCCTAGCCACCCCACCTCTTCCCCTAAACTACCTTTGAAAATGCTCCTAGCCCCCAAATGCTCAGGGAGATTGATTTGAGGAATGACTTCGTCTCTCACATGGTGTGGCTGGCCCTGTGTCAGTCAAACTCTTTGTTTGCTGCAGTGCCATAATCTCTGTGAATTAATTTGGTTTGTGCAGTGATCGGAAAGAACCTAATGGGTGTTCATACCATCTTGAATTCTTGGTCTTCTCCTTCTCCTTTTCCTTCTTCTTCTTTTTTTCCCACAGGGTTTTTGTATTAGTCTGTTTTCACACTGCTATAAATATGAACTACCTGAGACTGGGTAATTTATAAAGAAAAGAGGTTATGGCTGGGCACAATGGCTCATGCCTGTAATCTCAGCACTTTGGGAGGCCGAGGCAGGCGGATCACCTGAGGTCAGGAGTTCGAGACCAGCCTGACCAACATGGCAAAATCCTGTCTCTACTAAAAATATAAAAATTAGCTGGACTACAGGTGGGTGCCTGTAATCCCAGCTACTCAGGAGGCTGAGATAGGAGAATTGCTTGAACCCAGGAGGTGGAGGTTGCAGTGAGCTGAGATCGTACCACTGCACTCCAGCCTGGGCCACAGAGCAAGAGTCTGTCTTAAAAAAAAAAGAAAAGAGGTTTAATTGACTCACACTTCTACATGGCTGGGAAGGCCTCAGGAAACTTATAATCATGGCAGGTGAAGGGGGGGCTGGTACATCTTATGTGATCAGAGCAGGAGGAGGACAGAGAGAGTGAAGGGGGAAGTGCCACACTTTTAAACCATCAGATGTCTTGAGAACTCACTCACTATCACAAGAACAGCAAAGGGAAATCTGTATCCATGATCAATTCTCCTCCCACCAGGCCCCTCCTCTGACATGTGGGGATTACAATTCAAGATGAGATGTGGGTGGGGACACAGAGTCAAACCATGTAAGTCTCGCTCTGTCACTCAGGCTGGAGTGCAGTTGTGATCATAGCTCACTGCAGTCTTGAACTCCTGGGCTCAGGTGATCTTCTCACCTCAACCTCCTGAGTAGCTGAGACTGCAGACATGTGCTACCATGCCTGGCTAATTAAAACAAATTTTTTTTTAGTAGAGATGGGGGTCTCACTTTGTTGTCTGACTGGTCTTGAACTCCTGGCCTCAAGCAATCCTCCCACCTCCACCTCCTGAGCAGCTGGGACCAGAGGCTTGTGTTATCATGCCTGGCTAATTTTTTTGAAACTTTTTTTGTAGAGATGGGGTCTTGGTTTGTTGCCTAGCTGGTCTCAAACTCTGGCCTCAGGCAATCCTTTCATCTCAGCCTCCCAAAGCTCTGAGATTCCAGAGGGGAGCCACCTCACTCAGCACGTCTGTTCTTACTTCTTTTTACTGTCGAGTAGTATTCTATTGTATAGATATATTACCTTGTTTATTCATTACCTATTAATGGACATTTTATACAGAAAAAGTTTAAACATTTTTAACAAAATATATTATTAATATTCTTTATGCGTCAAAGAGCAAAATATCAACAAATTGAGTTTAAAGATCGAATTGGCTTTTGTCAGCAATTTATGAACCGGCAGCATTCAGTCTATAAATAAACAAGAGTTCCTCCAATTGTGGCAAAACAGTTGGTTTTTAAAGGTGGCTTAAGTAGGAACAAGGAAACAGCATAGTCGAAAAAGTAGATCGATTAATACCAGGTTACTTCCCTTCTATGAATTACAGCTGAGGGGGCTTCCTTATGCCAGCTCAGGTTCATTGGGCCCCTTTTGATTGATTATGGTGAATCTTCTCTTTTGTTTTGGTTTTCAGACAGTGTCTCACCCTGTTGTCCAGGCTGGAGTGTGGTGGTGTGATCATAGTGCACTGTAACCTTCAACTCCTAGGCTCAAGCAATCCCCTGGGCTCGGCCTTCCAAAATGTCAGGTTTACAGGTGTGAGCCACTGTGCCTGGAGCCTGGTTTTGGAAACAGGCCTGTTTTAAAGTTTGGCATGATTGTGGTTTGGTCTGATCTGTTGGCGCCCAGTGCGGGTACTCATTGCCTAACAACAGCTTCCCATAAATTTTACTTAACATCTCTTAATAGTTGGTATTTTTTATGTTTTTATGAGAAAAGTCATTGCTGTTTCAAAATGGTAGATACTTTTTTTTTCTAGAGTATTATGGTTTTAGCTTTTATGTGTTAATTTTGTGCATAGTGTGAGGTTAGTTTTTTTATATAAATATCCTGTTGTTCTAGCACTATTTGCTGAGAAGATAGTTATTTCCTCAGAGAATTACCTTGTCATGTTTGTTAAAAGTCAACTGACCGTATATGTACAGTCTATTTCCATTCCATTGTTTCATATATCTATCTTTATAGCAACATTACCACAGCTTATGAAAAGTCTTGAAGTCAGGTAGTGTAAGGCTACCAACTTGGTCAGATATTTGGGGATATTTTCTGTCTTCTCATTAAAACAATAATATTTGGCCAGGCGTGGTGGCTCACGCCTGTAATCCCAGCACTTCGGGAGGCTGAGGTGGGCGAATCACTTGAGGACAGGAGATTGAGACCATTCTGGCTAATATGGTGAAATCTCGTCTCCACTAAAAATACAAAAAAAAAAAAAAAAAAAAAATTAGCCAGGCGTGGTGGCACGTGCCTGTGGTCCCAGCTACTCAGGAGGCTGAGGCAGGAGAATCGCTTAAACCCAGGAGGCAGAGGTTGCAGTGAGCCGAGATCGTGTTGCTGCACTCCAGCCTGGGTGACAGAGTGAGACTCCGTCTCAAAACAAACAACCCCAATAATACTTAAAGCATATTGGTAGCTAATAGGAAAGTATGTGGGCTTTGGTTTATGATTTGACTTTTTCATTAAGAAATCCTTTAATATCACTATCTTTAGAGTTTCTTCCCTCTCTCATACTGTTCACTTTCTTTAGACAAGAATACTTTAACATATTTCCTAGAGAGAATATACTTTCCAGCTGCAGGGTAAGAAGATGTAGTCCCAACATTTCCATTGAAGGTGTTCTTAGTCCCACTATTTTGAGCTCCATGCTTCAGACCAACTCTGTACTCCTAGTTACTTTTGAGTCTCTCTGGCCCATATTTTTCCAGAGACCACATTTCCGTTCTCCTAAGCAATGGGGAGAAAGCCAGTAGCCTGGCTGCAAGGAACTGAGGAAAGTAAAAGGGTCTATAGTATTTGATCACTCTCTACTTTGTATACAGATTTTCCTTCCTAGTCTCATCCTGCCTTCTGGTTCCAGGTACTTCCATTCCTGAGCCTTTCCTGGTGCTGCAGGTGCTATGGCCCCATTCGTTACTATTTTCCATTGTGCTCAGATGCTACATCCCCTTTGCTAGAGTTGCTAATACTCCCTTGTCTGTTTTCCGTCTTTGAAGATTTGTTGACATCATTCATTGGCAGGTGTCTCCTCTCCTTTTTTTTCTTTGTCCTTGTGGGTCTGTGCATTTTAAAGTCCTTTAATTTATTTTAGTGGTCTTTCAAAAGGTGATGGACAACTACATCTCTTCATTTCACTCTGGTATACCAGATGTACTCTTTTACACAATAAATATTTCCAAAATGCTATTTCTAAACAGATTTGCTATCCAAAGTATGCTTTGTAAAATGCCTATCACTGATTACCCATGTCAAAAAAAGAAAATTACAACAAATTTCGTTATAGATCAAATTGCTTTTGTTTATGATTCATGAATTGGGACAACCTCCATTCTGCAAAATAGAATGAGAGCTCTGACTGGGCAATGGCAGAACAGTGGGTTTTGTAAGGTGGGAACAAGGAAACAGAACAATATTTAAGAAACTGATTTCTTAACATCAGATTACTTCAGGTTACTTTATTTTGGTAAAGATTAAAGCAGATGGGACGTATTTATTTATTTATTTATTTAATTTTTGAGCCAGAGTCTCACCCTGTCACCCAGGCTGCAGTGCAGCAGCACAGTCTTGGCTCACTGCAATCTCTGCCTCCTGGGTTCAAGCGATTCTCCTGCCTCAGCCTCCCGAGTAGCTGGGATTACAGGCGTGAGCCACCACGCCCGGCTAATTTTTGTATTTTTAGTAGAGACAGAGTTTTGCCATGTTGGCCAGGCTGGTCTCAAACTCCTGACCTCAGGGTGATCCACCTGCCTCAGCCTTCCCGAGTGCTGGGATTACAGGCGTGAGCCACCGCACCTGGCCCAATGGGACATGTTTATTATGCTGACTCAGGTAGACGGGAATCTCCTGTTTTCAGGAAAAACTGGTCTGTTAGGGGATCTATCTGCTTCCTTAAAGTTTCAGTTTGATGATGGGGCATTTAGCATGTGTGACTCCATTGTCTTTTGTTTTGCCCTGTTGGACCTGTAATCCCAGCTACTCAGGCAGCTGAGGCAGGAGATTTGCTTGAACCCAGGAGGTGGAGGTTGCAGTGAGCTGAGATTGTACCACTGCACTCCAGCCTGGGAAACAGAGCAAGACTCTGTCTCAAAAAAAAAAAAAAAAAAAAGAAGAAGTTTCAGTTTGATGATGGGGCATTTAGCATGTGTGACCCCATTTTGTTTTGTTTTGGCCTGTTGGGGTCTAGTGCAGGAGCTCGGTTCAAAACAATGGCTTCCCATGATTTTTGTTTAACACCTGCTACCTGATAATGCCTTCCTTTTCTACTGGCTCAGTGCCATAGTTCTGCTCTCTAACCCATGCATTCTGGGCTGAGTACCTTCAGTCCAGAAAAAATTTTCCTACTTTCATATAGTCTATATATGCATATTCAAAGCTTTAAACAATGTCTGCAACTTACATCAGCTGGGAGCCTTTGTTCTGATGTCTAGATAAAGTTTAAGATAAAGTGGCTTGAAACCACAGCCTGTGGAAATATCTGCAAGATTTCTGCAAATTCACAGGAAACTCGTTCTAATGATGGTATTCTCAGACAACTGCATTCATGTTTTTCTTCAGTCTATGCTGCTATAGCCTAGATGTAAGATGCAGACTTCTTCAAATTCTTCCAAAAACTACACCCACACAAAGCATCTGTAAGCACAGTGAAATTTAGTTTAGGGAACCCAGTTGAATAGAGTTTACTTAAGTAGAGTTTGGATTAGGTTGAGTTGGAGCTGATTCAAGTATTGCATTGAGAAGGGTTTTAACTGAGTGGAGAAGAATTTGATTTGAGTGAAGACTGATTTGGGTAGAGAATGAGTTACATAGAAGATGACTTGAGTAGAGTTTGAGTTACGGAGAGATTGTGTTGAGAAGGTGCTGAGTTATGTAGAGACTGAGTTTTACAAGGACAGAGTTCTGCAAGAGAAAGTGTTGAGGAGTTTGGTAGGAGATTTGGATGGCACAAGGAACAGAGGTCTCCATTTACATAGAATAAAAAATTAAAAGTCTATATTAAGCTCTCCAAAACCCTTTTAGGCCCTTCCATTTAGGGTCGTCCCGTGGCTCTTTCCAGATGGAAAAGGGAGAAAGGGCTTCTTTATAGGGTCTTTTGCTTGTTCTGCTCTCTTTTCTCACCTTTCTCTCCTCTCCTAGACTCATTTAAATAACAAAGAAATTCCTTTCCTTGTTGTCCTCAGAGCAGTTTCAAGTGCTGCTCTGATGGCCAGATGCTCAACGTCTCAATTTATACAAGTACTCATCAAAGCATTTTTCAGAAACTATTCCATCCCTAGGAGGGCATGGTGCAACTGTTAAAATAATACACTTTTTCTTCCCTCATCTTAAGTCAGACTAGTGATAAATTACAAAATGTATATTCTCTGTCTTCTTTCTTTTTGGTATACATTGACTGGAATGCTAGAAGTACATTAGTGGATATTGACATGAAGAACAAAAAGGAAAACTCAATGTTCACTCATTGGAAAATGCTAAGATATACATACAGGTCAGCCCATATATTAACAGAGTCCTTTATGGTTCCAACAAATGAACTTGTCAAAGTGGCAATGGTAATTTAGTTAAAGGGAGCCATGTCAAATCATCTATGATGAAAAGATGCCACTATATCATAGTGTCATCCAAATCTTTCCATATATATTTGTGAAATTATAAAATCCCATTTGTAGGCCGGGTGCGGTGGCTCAAGCCTGTAATCCCAGCACTTTGGGAGGCCGAGGCGGGCGGATCACGAGGTCAGGAGATCGAGACCATCCTGGCGAACACGGTGAAACCCCGTCTCTACTAAAAATACAAAAAACTAGCCGGGCGAGGTGGTGGCGCCTGTAGTCCCAGCTACTCGGGAGGCTGAGGCCGGAGAATGGCGTAAACCCGGGAGGCGGAGCTTGCAGTGAGCTGAGATCCCGCCACTCACTCCAGCCTGGGCAACAGAGCCAGACTCCGTCTCAAAAAAAAAAAAATCCCATTTGGTGAGCAGAGAAGTAACTGAAACAACAGTTCCCACATTAGATCTAAAAGTTCAAGACAAATTAAGATAGTAGGCACCACATGTTTACCAGGTGCTTAGCACTGTACTGGGTATAAAAGATGCATGAGTCATAGTCCTTTGCTTCGGGGAAGTTGCAAATCATATTAGTGAAATAAGATATAAGTAGAAACAATTTTTAGATCATATGAGAAAGCATATTTAAGGACTAAGTTGTGGGGTCAAGCTCTGTGTTACAGGATTTTGGAGAAGAGAAGGATGTTATGGTTTGGTCAGATTAAATAAAAGCTTTTGAGAGGGAACTAGAACTTCACCTGTGCTGAGCAAGAGCGGTTGGAAACACAGGTGAGGAGAAGGGTTTGGATAAAGCTAGAGTTGTGGGAATGGGTTGAATGAGAGTGAGGAATAGGAAGGAGATGAGACCGATGGTGGAGGAGTATTTCTTGGGATCAGCTAGGTAAGGCAAGCATAGATTGGATTCCAGGCCGAAGAGACTGGAGTTTTCCTCACAGACAGATGGACATCTCCCAGATATGACTGTCCACAAAAAACAAAGAAAGATACAATTGTTTAACTATGAAAACATTTTACAGTGTCACAGAGCTCCTCCTGTGGTTTTACAATACTTATGGTTCTTTCTGAGCAGAAAGAGGGAGAACAATTTTTACTTTCGCAATGAGAATGAGGTGAAGAGAACATTTTTTTAAGTACCTCAAATTCATTTGTTTTGTATAATGTGGATTAAAACAAAACTTGCTGTTGGCGCTGTAACATTTTTGCCTGCCTGTGTCTGTTGCATTGCCAGTCTGCCTTGAAATAAAATCCACTTAAAAACTATTTTCTCTTCAAGAGGAGCAGGCTTGTGAAGCTTATTGCAGTCAGCTGGTGAAGTCCCAGAGACGCTGCTAGTGCCGTCAAAGACCATCATTCCCCCAGTGTGACGAGACCTCTCCTGCTGGCGGTTGTAACAGAAGGATTGAACGTGTTTCAACATTCCTGCTAAATGACAGAGCAGACCTTCAGCATACAGGCATGTTTGTGTTTGGCGTCCACCTATCATCTCTTGCTGTTCTTCTTTCCAGACCCTCTTTCATTCTCCAAAATTACCAGTTCTCCTTGCTGTAAATCCCCTCCCTGGTCTAATAGAGATATCTCCCTCCCTTCCAGCTCCCTAGCCATCTTTCTTTTCTTTCTTTCTTTCTTTTTTTTTTTTTTTTTGGGACGGAGTCTTGCTCTGTCGCCCAGGCTAGAGTGCAGTGGCGCGATCTCAGCTCACTGCAACCCCCGCCTTTTGGGTTCAAGCTATTCTCCTGCCTCAGCCTCCCAAGCAGCTGGGACTACAGGCGCCCGCCACCATACTCAGCTAATTTTTGTATTATTATTACTTTTTTTTTTTTTTTAGTAGAGACAGAGTTTCACCATGTTGGCTAGGCTGGTCTCCAACTCCTGTCCTCAGGTGATTTGCCCGCTTCAGCCTCCCAAAGTGCTGGGATTACAGGCGTGTGTGACAGCACCCAGCCCCATCTTGCTTTTCATTTCTTCTCTTTCAGTCTTACCTATTGGGAGTTTTCGTGGGCTGGAAATTGATTCTGATTTAGATGGTGGGTAAAGTGACCTCTTCCAAACAACAGCAGCAGTAACACCACCACCACCAAACTACTTGCATTGACTGACTTACCTGAAGACTAAGGAAGAAGTAAAAATTAGATTATATCCTTACTGGATTACTTTATGGTATTAGAAATTATTAATTACAGTGTTTTAGGTGTGATAATACTATTGTATGTAGGTTGAAAAAGGTTTTAAAGATTTTATATATATTTAAAGATATATATCTCTCAAATATTTATGGATGAAATGATACACTATCTGGAATTTGCTGGAGGGAAAGGAGGTATGGATTGGCCATGTGTTCATGAACATTGTAGCTGGGTCTTGGGTGCTGCATACGGGTTGATAGTATTCTTTTCTGTATAGTCAAACATTTCTATAACAATTCTTTTTTGAAGAATTGAAGTGTACCTATAATCGGGTTGCAGTCTTTTTAGATGGGCTTGGCAGAGTTAGGAGGCTGACGACGGTCAGAGAAACCAGACTGCAGGGAGGAGCGGCCTGTTTTGACTACAGCGGCTGTCAGGAATCTTACTTTTGGAGACACCATCCCATATCATTCTAACAAATGAAAATGCACCCACGTTATGGTGATGAATGTCCTTAATAAGGAAATAGTATTTGAGTTGATGTAATGTTACATTTGATGATCATTTTAGATAAACATTTATTCATTTCAATTATGTTTTTTCAAAAATTTTGGAATAAATACTTTTTATAGCAGGTCTCACTATTTTCATATGCTGTTGACTGAATAGCTGGAAGGCCACAGGCACTGTGTCTAGAGCAGCTAGTGGATGAAACAACCCTGAGGTAGGACCCCTCGAGAGTTTCCTGTTGGGGAAAGATGGGGGGTGGATACCACCCCAATTCAGACTCAGCAGGGGGGCTTGAGGATTCTGGCACTTGCTCCCACTCTAACTCTGCTTTTCTGGATACCCACGGGCACCCAGTGGGGAAGGAGAGAAATGGCTGCTGTGTGTGTTACCTGAAAATCCCATTTCAGCTATCTGATGATTCAGCCAGCTCCCACCCTCAGCTGCAATCCATTTCCTGAGTTTCGTGGTAGATAGAGCACGTACCTTTCCTTTCTAATTTCTCATGGGACAGTCCAGCTGTTGACGCACAGCCAGAAAAGAGAGCCTGTGCCTGGGCGACTCCTCAGGGATCTGGGCCTGGGCAGAGGTGCTGCTCCCAATGCCATGGTACAGCTGCTGAGGCAGAGGTGTCATGAGGGAAGGAGTGGGTTCAGAGTTCCCAAGATAAATGAGAAGTGGTAGGCAGAACTGACTCATGAGCACCTGAGAAACACTTTCTGGAGAACCTCAGAAGACACTCAGGGGAATTTTGAAAAGGATTGGGTTCCTGTGTGAGGAATATGAGTAGGTTTGTTGCTCTCACACTGAGGTTTAATGTTGCTGAGGCTTCATATGTATCTGGAGATTGGTGAGGTTGGGGCATATTCAGGTTTTCCCACTGGCCTGTTTTCCACCTTCTTTCCTTCTAGCACTCAGCGCTCATTCATTCTTCAAGCATGCTTCGAAGTAGATATGAGGTTCATGGATATGTAGTTTTGGGGTCTTTTAAGTTCTTCCTGGATCTCTAGGGGGACTGTGTATATAAGACTGCATTGGGAGCACTGACAAAGCGGCTCCTAACACTACCTGGGGAGGGGAGCTGGGGCCAAGGAAGCTTCAGAGAGTTTTGATTTGAGTCTTAAAGGAAGGATAGAAGTTCAGCAAGTTCGTGGGAGGTGCAGCATAACCTGGGGCATAGTTTTTTCTTAACAGCAACTGCAGCCATGAGCGTTTGTTGAAAGTTCAGTAGGTGCTTGGCATTTTCCTAAACAATTTACAGGCATTCTCATTTGATCTATCAGAATCTGTAGACTAGAAGGTGCTTTGCAAGTAAATGCAGATTTTGGCATTTGCCCTGATTTTGTTTTTTTGACTCTCTGCACGGCTTAACTGAGGCATTACTTTTCTGTCACCTGTCTATACTATGGCATTTTATGTCTCTTGGCCCTGACATGCTTACACATCTGTGTTTTATCAATTATCACCTAGCCCACTTTTTTTTTTTTGGCAATTAACCACACTCTGTTGGCATATCTCTTAGATAATGGAATTTTTCAAGTATGTGCGTTTTTCCTCCAGTAAGACTGTAGGCTCCTTTCTTATTTTTTTTTTCTTTATTCCTTCTTTTTTCTTTTCTTTTTTTTTTTTTTTTTAGGATTTCTTACCATTTTGTAAAGTTTTATCTAAAAACTATGGAGCAAAAGTGTGATTTTCTGAGGCACAGAACAAAAACTTCACGTCTTACGCGGCGGCCATGTGGTGTACATCAAGTGCCCAGTTTACAAACTCTAATATAGAACATATTTGAAAAGACTCCCAGCTAATCCACACTGAGAATATCTGTGCACTTTTGGGGAGATTTTGGCATGGGCGTTTCTTTTCCGGAACAGGTGGTGAAGCTAAATTTGTTTGGTGTGCTTGACATACTTGGAGCCTTATGTTAAGACTTCAGTGACTGTAATAAACAGTTCCTCCCTTCTTTGTTTACAGGGAATTGGGACTTTCTCTGGGGCGCTGGATTTCTGTTTCTGCCACTGGGCAGGCTGGAAACTATTCCTGGACTACATTCTTCCAAAGTTACAAAAAGCTGGGGCTGTTTTGGCTTGGAAGCCTTGTTGCTTGGCTGTGAGAAGTGGCCCCTAGCTCTGTCATTTGGGTCAGAATGGATTTTAGTAATGTCTTCAGAAACAAAAGAAATAGGCACTGTTTCTTCACAATCCTGTTTCTATTAAAGTGTTTCTCACAGTGTTTGTGTCACAAGATGGCAGGGAGGAGGTGGTGAGGGTGTTGGCAGGGGTGTAGATAGAAAAACACGTAAGGAGTGCTTACTTGCTGGATTTGACAATCTTTCACGTCTAAAAGCAAATGATTTAGGTTTTGTTTGTCCATTTCAACTAAATCAAATGAATGCTCCCAGAGCAGCTTTGGGATGGAAAGGGAGGCTCTCCTGCTGAGGGGGAAATGCCTGCTTAGCTTCTCGGAGTGGGCTAGCCTGTAGGACCAGACCTGATTCATTCAGTGTAGATCCCGAAGTGACTGCTCTCCGATTTCAGGCTCTAGGGTGCTACTGGGAACTGGGCTTTAGAAACACCTTAGGTGAGTGGGGTGAGAGGTGACCACAACCAAAGAACCATGGTGCTGCCACAGTGGACTTCAACGGGGAAGTGTCCCTGATATGGTGTTATCACCGTGGGTGGTTTACAATTGTTGCTTCCCACAGTAGGCCTGAATCCAGCCCTTATCTGCCACTGTCAGAATTGTACTTGTGGAGTTCGGTTTTGCGGCATGCTCCTCCATTCTTCCCGATGTTTATTAGTGTTTTTATTCACAATTGGGACACCTGAGGTTTTAACGTGAGTGGCACAGGCTTGTTTCAGACCTCAAAGAGCTAAAATTATTTTGCATTTAGCACCTTCTCTGGGTGTCAGCTTGACCTCTTTTTGTTATACTTTAACCTTTTGGTTTTTGCAAGTAGTACTGTATAGTCAGTAAGAGACCGGGCTTTAGATTTACACAGATTTGAGTTCAAATAACAGCCTCTATTATTTATCAGTGATGTGACCTACATAATGAATAAGTTCTGATGAGATTCAGCTGTTGTAGCAAAGGCCAAAGTGGCTCCAATAGGATAGAGGTTTGTATCACACTATACACGTTAGGGTTTACGTGACAACCTCAACAGTATCTAGTTTCTTATTGCACTCTCACCTTCAACCCACACCATCTGTTTTGCAGTCCAAAACGGAGCTCCAGCTCCCATCACCACATCTGCATCTCAGCCACTGGGAAGGAAAGAAGAGAAGTAGAGGGCATGTCCCTTTACGAGACAAGTCAATGGGTCACTTTCAGTCGCAGCCCATTGCCTAAGACTTAGCTCCATGGCTGTTATGAACTGAATGTTGGTGTCCACCATCCAAATTCATATGCTGAAGCCCTAACCCCTAAAGTGATGGCATTAAGAGGTGGAACCTTGGAAGGTACTTAGGTTTACATGAGATCATTAGAGTGGGGTCCTTATTGATGGGATTAGCTCCTTTCTAGGAAGAAACCAGAGAGTTTGCTGTCCTCCATCTCTGCCTTGTGAGAGGACACAGCAAGAAGACTACCATTTGCAAGCCAGGAAGAGAGCCCTCACCAGGAACTAAACTGGCCAACACCTTGATCTTGGACTTACCAGCTTCCAGAACTGTGAAAGATAAATTTCTGTTGCTTAAGGCACTCAATCTATGGTATTTTGTTATGGCAGCTCAAGCTGACTAAGACAGTGGTCCTACAAAGGAGTTGAGAAATGTTGTCTTTAGTCTGGTGGCTATGTGCCCAGCTAAAACTCAGAGGATTATTATTAAAATAAGAGGATACTAGATGTTAGGAGACAATTGCCCTCTTGCATAGATGAATTATTTACATCTTCTGTGTCTCATCTCCTCCATCTGGAAAATGAGATTGATCTGATAGAATTATGAGACTTAAATGAGATAATTCTTGTAAGACTTTTAATATGGTACTTAGGACATAACTATCCAATTAACTATATTAACTATGAGTAAAATGGTGGGTTTACTTGGATGCTTGTCTTTTGTTAGGGTAGTTTTTATTAAACAATTGTTTTTAGCTAGTAGATTTGTTGTATAGCCCTATCCCCAGGAGATGATTCACTGTATCACAATGGCAAAGTGATTCACATTTTACATCAACCTAGAGTTTTCTCTGCTGGCATGAAGAGCTGGACTTGAAGGGTTTGTGAGGGTGTTGGAGACATTGCACATTGTGAGTCGTTGCTATTTCCCCCTTCATCTTATCAAGAATTGCCTCATTTGTAGCCTCCATCAGAAATGCCATGATTTGGGACTCTAGTTTCTGGAAATTGGTAGAGGTGTTGATTGCTTGTGAATCTCAGGGTCAGAAAATGGTTGCTAGAGATTCTAAGAAGTAAAAAGGCAGCTTCTTCAACCCTCTGAAAAGTATTGTGGCCTTCAGCAACCTTTGATGAAAACTCATATTTGGAATTTGAAAAAGCTGAAGTCATACTTCTGAGTTGCTCTGATTTATAGAGAAAATCAGTTGACTCTGAGGACTAAATATGAAATCTATTCCTCCTTCCTAAGTGTTTTCATCCAGTTAAGTTGATTATAATATTGCCATCTGTTTTCATTATGCAAGTTCTGCATTTAACAATTAAAGATTTATTCACATTGAACTTCCTTGAGACACAGGCCAGTGTGCAACACTAGTGTAGGTTTACCAACTGTTGCCTGGAGCTGTAGTCTAAGAAAACAAGGGCACACTGATGGGATCTTATGGGGTCAAGGCAGCCTCTGTAGACTTGCCTGTGTAGGAAAGAACAGATGAAAGCCAAGGAAGGTCTCCCCAACCTCTGACGGGTATGGAAGCAGCTGGCCTATAAGGCTGCCAGAGGACTGGTGGTCAATTATGATCTTGCTCAAATGAGTTGTTTTCCAAACCATCTATTGTGAAATAATTTGGTTATTCATATAACCTGTGAATGGTCCTACAAAGGAGTAGGGAAATGTTGTCTTTAGTCCTTAAAAATTCCTTAAAAGTTGAACATTCCTGGCCGGGCGCGGTGGCTCAAGCCTGTAATTCCAGCACTTTGGGAGGCCGAGACGGGCGGATCATAAGGTCAGGAGATCGAGACCATCCTGGCTAACATGGTGAAACCCCGTCTCTACTAAAAATACAAAAAACTAGCCGGGCGAGGTAGCGGGCGCCTGTAGTCCCAGCTACTCGGGAGGCTGAGGCAGGAGAATGGCGTAAACCTGGGAGGTGGAGCTTGCAGTGAGCTGAGATCCGGCCACTGCACTCCAGCCTGGGCGACAGAGCGAGACTCCGTCTCAAAAAAAAAAAAAAAAAAAGTTGAACATTCCTTAAACATTGAAATAGAAAAGGAAACACTAGACTATATCACAGGTAGCATAGAGAATAAACTATTTATTTTAATTATAGATCTTTATATATGTATGTGTGCTGAGTCATGATGTAAATGTTGTTGTTATTCTGGGTAAGAGCCAAAAATTTGAAAGATCTTGATCTAGCATAAGGTTTGCCAGTGTTGTCACTACCAGAATGATTTTCTGTGGTTTGTTTTTATTTTTCCCTGATCTTAACAAAACTATGGTGACTAGAAGATAGGCATCTGTCTATTGAAATCTATATCTCGCCCTTTCCCAAGATTGGCTGAAATATTCCTAAAGGTTAGATAGCATAATCATTTCTGCTCCACGAATAATTGTTGAACATGAACTGTGTACAAGACACTGTTCTAGGTGGTGTGGGAGGTACATAATATCCCTTGCTGTTTTCCAGAGGCTGGTAAACCAGTGGTGGTGGCAACAGATGAAGGAATACACAACCAATTCAACCACAATACTGACCATAATAGAGATTATATAATAATTAACTTTGAGTTATCATAAATTAATTTTCAAATTTTAACCAAGAAGTAGACAAAATAACCTTACTGTCAAGATATCAATTATTTTGTATGAAGTACACTTTTCCATTTTAGGAGTTATGAGATTTGGTGCTGGCAAACATTTGGTAAGATGAATAATTCATGTATTGCTGATAAAAATGTAAGCGGATATCATCTTACATTTTACATCATCTTACATCTTTTTGGAAAGCAATTGGTTGGCATTAATTGGCTTAAAATATAGTCTTTGTAATAATTCCACTTCTAGGAATCTAAAAAAAAAAGCAAAGATTTGTAGCAAGTTTAATGAGCAAAGATGTTTACTGCAGCTTTATTTATTTATTTATTTACTTATTTTTTTGAGACAGAGTCTCACTCTGTCGCCCAGGCTGGAGTGCAGTGGCACAATCTCGGCACACTGCAAGCTCCGCCTCCCGGGTTCACGCCATTCTCCTGCCTCAGCCTCTCCTGTAGCTGGGACTACAGGTGCCCAGCACCATGCCCGGCTAATTTTTTTGTATTTTTAGTAGAGATGAAGTTTCATCGTGTTAGCCAGGGTGGTCTCAATCTCCTGACCTCGTGATCTGCCCACCTTGGCCTCCTAAAGTGCTGGGATTACAGGCTTGAGCCACTGTGCCTGGCCTACTGCAGCTTTATTTTTTAAAGTAAAAAGTTAAAAATCACTAATGATTCGTGGAAGAAATCTATATAAGAGGATATTACACTTTGCTAAAAATCACATTTTCAAAAACTATGACACTGGAAAGTGTTTACTTGTAAACAGTAAATCTTAAATGAAAAGAGTAGGGTCAAACATTGAACAGATAGTATGATTATAATTCTGAAAAAAGAAAACCCAACCTATTTGTGCATAGGAATAAACTAGAAGGAAACTCATTAATATTACGTGTTTAATCTCTGCGTTGTAGAATTTGGTTGATTTTTGTTATCTTCTTCAGAAGTTTAATGTAGTTTATATATCCTCTATAATACAACATTTTCTGTTTTATGAACAGAAATAACAAATACTGTCTTATAAAACCTATACAAATTAATTCTAGCATGCTAAATTGAACACATTATTTTTAGGAGAGCCTTTCAAAGATTATAATTATGTCCTTTTGGATTTACTGGGTAGTCCTAATATTTACCTCTTTCCTTCACTTTGCCAGTGGGAGAGATGTTTACTATGGCAACAGAAATGACTAGAACAGTCATTTATTTCCTTTTCTAAATTTAACTTTTAAGAAGAATTAGAATGTGAAATGTTTTCCAAGTAGTTGACTCCATCTGTATCTTCATTTACATTTCCTAGTGTCCATTGGACCTAGCTTGCTAGTCTAGGGCTGCGTCCAAGACCTTCACACTCTGTCATGGAGTAAAAATGAGCACTTCGACTGAACTATGGATGTATTTAATTACTTCATCCATATTATCCTTAGTTACTCTCTATGCAGGGCAATTCTGACCCAAGAGAGACTAAACTGCCTTTGAAAGAATAATTTATTTTTTGGGAAATAACTGTGAGTGTTCATTGAGTGCTTTAGTGTTATGCCTAACAGTTTAGTGTAATTTCCTTCTATTAGCTCATTTAATTCTCACAATAACCCCATTATATGGTTCCTATTATTATCTCTGTTTTGTATACAAAGTACCTGATATCTAAAGAGGTTAGGTTACTTGTCCAGTGTCATATCAATCATAAGTGCCAGACATGAGCTCTAAGGCCATGGGAGACAGAGACCAAGTTCTTAACCTCTAAGCTACTTAGCATTCCTGTGTGTTCCCTCTTATGCCCACTGAGACCCACTGTGACATTTGAGTACAGGCTAGGTAATCATTTTTAAGAACTCCAGTGTCAGAAGAGACTTTCTATCATGAGACTATTGCTATAATGACTAAATTATTCTGAATTGATTAGGAATGCCAGATGCCTGAAGGTTCATTCTATTAAAATTTGCTTTGCATATTTCTGCCCTAAACTCAGCGAAACTCATATTTTAATCTCCTTGCAATTTCAGGGGGAAAAAAAAGCAAAATCATTTTATTGCCAGTAAAAATCTTCTAGGTTTAGTCAAAGCAAATTATAATTTCTGGTGCTCCTTGACTCATTAGTTCTTCCAGATGGTGCATGTAAACATAGCAGGAGCTGCAAATTGTGTGAAAGCCGAAATATAAATCAAGAAATAAGCATTCATTATAATTTGTGTGACAAATGGAAAGGCTATAAAGCGAAACAGTGCGTTGCTCCATCAATTTCATCCCATTACTCTTGGGATCCCCCAGAGACTCTCTTCAGAAATAGAGTCCCCAATTTTGTCAAGGTCAATTGTCATCACAGTGTTTAGAGGAGTCCTCTGTCCCTCGCAGATAAGCTTGAGGCATCATAGCTGCATTCTTTCTACTCTTGATAATCTATGGGTTGACCTTAGTTCTTCAAGAAGTGTGAAGAAAGGAGAGGAAAATATGACTTTAAAATGTTGAGGTTGTTTGAAAAGGAAGAGAAGGCTTGTTGCAAGTGTTCCCACACCGATTGTATTGGAAGTAATCCTGCCTTGCCCAAATTCCCCCTTCCCCAGGATCCAGATATTTATCCCACTGTCCTGCTGGGAGTATTGATGGCTGATGGATCTCACCTGAGGTCCTGAAGAGCTCTTCCTGGCCCAAGGTCACATTGCCTTCTGAGCAGCTGCATCTATTGACTGGTTAATGGATAAGAATGAGGAACCAGGCTCCTGATCCCACTCTCTAGCCCCTCTCCAACTTAAGACAACTATGATTGGCCTTCTCAGCTCCACAGGTCCTCGTAGGGTCAGCTGAGGCCTCTGTTGCAAATGAATTGCAGTTCCACTTTTTGCCCAATTTTTATAGCCCCCAATATAAGAAGCAACATGCAGTGGTAGAAAAGGCACCAGATCATGAATCAGAATACCCAGGGTCTACAGCAAGCTTTGTTACTGTTGAGCACTGAGGTCTTGGAGAAAATAATTTGCCTTCTCTGTTCCTTATTTTTCTTATCTTTCAAGTATAAAGCTTAGCCTAGTCCAGCAGCTCTTACCTATGCATCTGTCCCAGTGGATGTCCTTTGACTCCCTGAAATTATATGCAATGTCTGTATTTTTCTGTCAAGGTTAGGGGCGTAACTTTCATTAGGTTCTTGAAGGTCTCCACATAATTTTTTTTCTATTGTGGTAAAAAGCACATAACATACACTTTACCATCTTAACTATTTAAACAATATTCAGTTCAGTAGTGTTATATACATTCACATTATTGTGAAACAGATCTCCAGAACTGTTTTATCTTACAAATCTGAACTCTATACCCGTTAAACAACTCTCTTTTTCCTCCTCCTCTTAGCTTCTGTTAACCACCATTCTACTTTCTGCTTCTATATATTTGACTACTGTAAGTACCTTATGTAAGTAAAATCATATACTATTTGTCTTTTTGTTGTTCTCTTATTTCACTTAGCATAATGTCCACAAGTTTTATTCATGTTGTAGCATGTGACACCGCTTCCCTTTTTAAAGACTGAATAATATTTCATTGTAGGTATATACTATGTTTTGTTTATTCATTCATCAGTTGATGGGCATTTGTGTTGCTTCCACTTCTTGGCTGTTATGAATGGTGCTGCTGTGGATATGGGCATCCAGATATCTCATTAAGACTCTTTCCTTCCCTTCCCTTCCCTTGTCCCTCCCGCTATCCTTCCCTCCCTTCCTTCCTTTCTTTTCTTGATATGGGGTCTTGCTCTGTCGCCCAGGCTGGAGTGTGGTGGAATGATTATACCTCATTGCAACCTCAACCTCCCAGGCTCAATGAGTTCTCCACCCTCAGCCTCCTCAGTAGTTGGGACTACAGGTGTGCACCACTATACCTGGCTAATGTTAAAATTTTTGTAGTGGCGAGGTCTCACTGTGTTGCCCAGAATGGTCTTGAACTCCTGAGCTGAAGTGATCCTCCTGCCTCAGCCTTCCAAAGTGCTAGGATTATAGGTGTGAGTCATTGCATCTGGCCAACCCTACTTTCAATTCTTTTGCATATAAACCCAGAAGTGGGATTGCTGGCTCATATAGTAGTTCTATCTTAACATTTTTTAGGAATCTCCATATAGTTTTCTATAGAGGTTGCATCATTGTACAATTCTATCAGCAATGTGCAAGGGTTCCAATTCCTCCATGTTTTGCTATCTTAGTCTGATTTCTGTTGTTTATAACAGAATACCTAAAACTGCACAGATAAAAGAAATTTCTTTTTCCTTTTTTTTTCCCCCTGGAAGCAGAGTCTCGCTCCATCACCCAGGCTGGAAGGAATTTATTTCTTATAGTTACGGAGGCTGAGATGTCCAAGGTCAAAAGGCTGCATCTGGTGAGAACCTTCTTGCTGATGACGATTCTCTGTAGTCCCAAGATGGCACAAGGTATCACCTGGCAAGGAAGCTGAGTATGCTAGTTCAAGTCTTTCCTCCTCTTCTTATAAAGTCACTAGTCTCATCCCCATGATAACCCATTAATCCATTAACCCATTAATCCATGAATTCATGAGTTGGTTAATCCACTAATGCAGGCAGAGCCTTCATGACCCAATAACCTCTTAAAGGCTCCGCCTCTCAATACTACCACATTGGGGATTAAGTTACAATATGAGTTTTGGAGGACAAATATTCAAACCGCAGTACTTGTCAGCACTTACTATTTTTTTTACATAGTAGTCATTCTAATGGGTGTGAGGTGGTATCTCATTGAAGTTTTGATTTTCATTTCCCTGATGCTGAGCATCTTTTCACATGCTTGTTGACCATCTGTATGTCATCTTATGACAAATGTCTATTCAAATCCTTTACCGCCACCCACCTTTTTTTTTCAGGCATAGTTCCACTCTGTTGCCCAGGCTGGAGTGCAGTGGTGTGATCTCGGCCCATGGCAGCCTCAACCTCCTGTGCTCAAGTGATTCTCCTACTTTAGCTTCCTGAGTAGCTGGGACTACAGGCGTGCACCATCACACCCAGCTAATTTTTATATGTTTTGTAGAGACAGGGTTTTGCCATGTCACCTGGGCTGCTCTCAATCTCCCTAGCTCAAGCAACCCGCCTGCCTCAGCCTCCCAAAGTGTTGAGATTATAGGCATGAACCACTGCACCTGGTCTGTCCATTTTTTAATTGGGTTATTTGTATTTTTGTTGTTGTTGCTGAGTTGTGGGAATTCTTTATATATTCTGGATATTAACCCCTTATTAGATCTATTATTTTCAATTATTTTCTCCCATTCTGTGGGTTGCCTTTTCACTCTGTTGATTGTGTCCTTTGATAAAAGTTTTAAACTTTGGTGTATTCCAATTTGCCTATTTTGCTCTTGTTGGCTATGCTTTTGGTGTCATAGGTAAGAAATTATCAACAAGTCCTAGCATGAAGATTTTCCCTATTTTTTTTTCTAGGAATTGTTTAATTTTTGGTCTTACATTTAGGTCTTCAATCTATTTTGAGTTAAGTTTTGTATATTGTTTAAGATAAGGGCCCATATTCATTATTTTGCATGTGGATGTTCAATTTTTTAAACACCATTTGTTGAGGAGACTGTCCTTCCTCCGTTGAGTGGTCTTGGCACCCTTGTTGAAGATTATTTGACTGTATATATGAGTGTTTATTTCTGGGTTCTCTATGCTATTCTTTTGGTCTATTGTCTGTCTTTATGCCAGTATCACACTGTTTTGATTACTGTAGCTTTGTAATATGTTTTGAAATCAAGAAGTATGAGTCCTCCAAGTACCTCCTTTTTCAAAGTTGTGTTGGCTTTTTGGGATCCCCTGAGATTCCATACTGATTTTAGCATGAATTTTTTTGTTGCTACAAAAAATGCTGTTGGGATTTTGATAAGAATTGCTTTGAATCTGTAGATTGCTTTGGGTAGTACGTCCATCTTAACAATATTAAATCTTCCAATCCCTGAACACTGAGTTCCTTTCCATTTATTTGTGTCAACTTTAATTTCATTTAGTAATATTTTCTGGTTTTCAATGTATAATCTTCTCACTTCCTTGGTTAGGTTATTCCTAAGCATTTTATTCTTTTTGGTGTTATTGTAAATGGAATTGTTTTCTTAATTTCCTTTTCAGGTTGTATATTGTTAGTATATAGAAATACAATGGTTTTTTGTGTGTGTGTCAATTTTGTATTCTGCAACTTATGCTGAATTTATTAATTCTAACAAGGTTTCTTTTAGTGTGAAATCTTTAGAGTTTTTTACATATAAAATCGTGTCGTCTGTGAACAGTGATCATTTTAATACCTTTCCAATTTGTATTTATTTATTTATTTTTGAGATGGAATCTTGCTCTGTCACCCAGGCTGGAGTACAGTGGCGCGATCTCGGTTCACTGCCACCTCCACCTCCCGGGTTCAAGCAGTTCTCCAGCTTCAGTCTCCTGAGTAGCTGGGCTTACAGACATATGCCACCATGCCTGGCTAATTTTTGTATTTTTAGTAGAGATGGGGTTTCACCATGTTGGTCAGGCTGGTCTTGAACTCCTGACCTTGTGATCCGCCTGCCTCAGCCTCCCAAAGTGCTGGGATTACAGGCGTAAGCCACTGTGCCTGGCTGTATTTCTTTTTCTTTCCTAATTGTTCTGTTCTTGTTTAATTGTTCTGGCTAGGAGTTCCAATACTATGTTGAATAGAAGTGGTGAGAGCAGGTATTATGCCTTTTTCATTATCTTAGAAGAAGAGCTTTCAGTCTTTCACCACTGAGTATAATGTTAGCTGTAGGCTTTTCATCATAAGTGGCTTTTATTATTATTTTATTATTTTTTGTTTTGAGACAGAGTCTTGCTTTGTTGACCAGGCTGGAGTGCAGTGGCAGGACCTCAGCTCACTGCAACATCTATCTCCCAGGTTCAAGTGACTGTTCTGCTTCAGCCCCCTGAGTAGCTGGGACTATAGGTGTGCACCACCACACTTGCTAATTTTTGTATTTTTAGTAGAGATAGGATTTCACCATGTTGGCCAGGCTGGTCTCAGATTCCTGACCTCAAGTGATCCACACGCTTCGGCTTCCCAAAGTGTTGGAATTAGAGACATGAGCCATTGTGCCTGGCCTCATAAATGGCTTTTCTTATTTTGAGGTAGTTTCCTTCCTGTCCAGGTTTATTGAGTGATTTTTATCATGAAAGGGTATTGAACCTTGTCAAATGCTTTTTCTCTATCAATTGGGATGATCATGTCATTTTTGTCTTTCATTCTGTTATTGTGGTATATTACATTGATTAAATTTTGTATGCAAAACTCTTTGCTTTTCATGAATAAGTCTACTTGGTCATGGTGTGTAATCGTTTTAATGTGCTGTTGAATAGTTTGCTAGTATTTTGTTGAGGATTTTTGCATCAATATTTATTGGGGATATTGGTTTGTAGTTTTCTTTTCTTGTAATTTCTTTGTCTGGTTTTGGTATCAGGGCCTAATAGAATGAGCTTATAAGTGTTCCTCTCTAATTTTTTGGAAGAGTTTCAGAATTGATGTGAATTCTCTTGAAATTGACTTGAGTTCTTCTTTAAATATTTGATTGAATTCTCCAGTGAAGTCATCTGGTCCTGGGCTTTTCTTTGTGGAGAGATTTTTGATTACTGTTTCAATAGTTTACACGTTTCTGATCTCTTCAGATTTTGTATGTCTTCATGATTCAGTCTAGGTAGGGTGTGTGTTTCTAGGAATTTATCCATTTCTTTAGGTTATCCAATTTGTTGACATACAACTGCAGAATTTTTGTTTTGTTCTTTGTATAGCTTCTATCTCTGTTTGATATTCACATTTTGTTCATATGTTGTTTTCCTGATTTCATTTAGTTGTCTGTCTGTTCTGTTTTAGTTTATTGAGTATCTTTATGATAGTTATTTTAAACTGTTTGTCAAACAGCTCATAAATCTGCATTTCTTTAGGGTTGGTTTATGTAATTTTAGTTTGCTCCTTTGGTTGGGTTATGTTTCCGTGTTTCTTTGTACACTTTGTAAATTTTTTTTTTTTTGCCTATGTTTTGGGCATTTGAAAAAGCACGCACCTCTAACAGCCTGCGTACTGGATTTGTACAGGTGGAACCCGTCACCAGTCAGTCTAGGTATCTGTTCAAGAACCTTTCAAACCTTTTCTGATCTCTTGCTCCCCCTGGCATCTGCCTGTAGAACTACACATCTAATGTGCTGCTAGACTTTGTTTTCAGCAGCGTCTGATCCTGCCTCTGCTCTAAGTCAGGCAAAACCAGACTCTGAGACAGCTCCCCGGCATGCCAGAACTTTGAGTACAAAGTCTGTTCTTTTGTTTCTGTCCTGAGGAAGGACCCTCAGTATGAAGATTTCCTCCCAATTGCTCCACACTATACAGTGAAGGTGCAGAAGCATGAACAGGTGCACCAACTGCTGTAATGCTTTCTACCCCTTTTCTGGAATCCTGTCTTCATTTTACAATGGCCTGGGTGCTATAGCATCTCACCTGGTCTCTAGAGTTCTCACAGGGGCATTCTGGTCCATATACTGTTGTTAACTTGGTGTCTCTGTAGGTGAAAGAAGGGCCTGTAGCTTCCTAGTCCGTCATCTTGCTAACATCACTCTGACACCTATTTCTTCCGCAGACATTTAGGAACCAAAACACTAGGTGATTATCAAGTCATATTGGCTACAGCTAAAAAACAATGCCTCTATGACTACTACATGAATTAAGATAAAAAATACTGAGCATCAGTGTTTCTCCATGGAATCTATAGTGAAGAGGCTTTGGCTCCTAGAGAGTAGAGTAGAACCAAGTAGGTAGAAAATCATTTTTAATCCAGGGAGAATGAGAAAAGCTAGAGAAGTAGGCAATTTTTCTAGCAGTCCGTAGGGGGAGCTTCTAGAAAAAGCTGCAGAGAACTCTGGTTCATTTGATATCCAGGAAGTGGGGATTCTGAAGGATCTGCTTCAGTGGATCTGAGAATATATCAGGTTGCCTATAGCTCTATCCAGGTGATCACAAGGTCAAGGTGATCTCTGTGCTAAGGGAGATTTGAAGAGCACCTCTTTAGTCAGCAGCTTATTGGAGGAAATGAATGTCTCCTAAAAGGAAATATCTAAGGAGATAGACCTCGTTCTATCAAAAAGCAAAATGCCAACGTTATCATCAGAATATAATATAGTTGGGAGAGATTCCTATCTTTGGAAGTATTTAAGCTGAGACAGAGAAATCAGCTGATAGAGATGTGGAAGAATTCGTTCTCTAGATGGAAGTACACCTATTAAGCTGTCTTAAAATTATCTGAATCTGAATTTTTATGAACTTGGTGAAGAATTCTGATTCATGATCATTTTGTGTGGAAGGTAAAATCGGTGGAAGGGCTATAACATCTAGAACACCATGCAGTGTTGAAAAAGAGGTAATGAAACACATCAAGAACAAGTATTCCGTTTCCCCAGGTAGAAATATCTATCTGCATGGCACAGCCCTGATGGATTCAGCTAAAACTCAAAAGTTTTGTTTTTTGCCTCTGTCCTTCTTTCTGTGTATGTGTGTATATAACACATGAATACACTGTGGACACATTTTCATACACTATAAAGGCTTTCTGTCCATGTGCAGGAAGTGGCTGACAATATCTTACTGAATAACAGGATATGTGGGGCTAAATAGATGCAAAGGATAACTTCTCTTGTACTCCCCTACGCAGATCACATTTACGATACTGCAGATCATCAAGCAGCATGATGGAGATGGCTTGGCATACATTAAAGCAAGCAAATATTTCCTGTCAATATGTACCACATTGTAGTATATCATTAATGCTGTCAGCCTCAGAATAACTTCACTTATCTAGAATGATGCGTAGCTTATTAAACTTGTAGAAACTTGTTACTTAAAACTGGAGACTTGGTTTTTGGGACTCCATCACTGATGTTATGTCCTTGGTGAATAATCTTAGTTCGCTTGGGGTCTCTTTTAGTCATTGTATTAGGTTTCGTAATCTATCATATGTAATTGCCTGTGTTTCACTGAAATAGGCTTCTTCTCAAAATTTTAATAGCCTATTCCCATATCAAGTTGGCCTTTTGATTTTGATACATTTCCAATATTTCTGTCCGTTAATTTTCTGCTAGTGAATTCATCTATGGACAGGCATGAATGGTCTTTCCCTTCATATTTTAAAAATGAGATCTGCGAGAATCACTAGAAACACATAATTTGTGCTGAGCTTGGTTGTTTTAACCTGGGGTGTTACTTTAAGGTAACTTAAGTTAATAAAACTTTGTTTTAAAAAGCATTAATATAAGATTTCTTCCAAATTATAAAATCATTATTAATATCTTACTGGCAATATATAATGATATGATCTTGTTGATGGATTTGGAATAGAAAATGACTGGAAATGTAGACTCAAAGATACCAACAAAATATCTATGATAGTAAGCTGTCTTTCGTATATACCCTGATTTACAATGTCTACCAAGGCATGCTCTTTTTTTTGAGTCAGAGTCTCCTTCTTCACCAGGCTGGAGTGCAGTGGCACGATCTCGGCTCACTGCAGCCTCCGCCTCCTGGGTTCAAGTAATTCTCCTGCCTCAGTCTCCAGAGTAGCTGGGACTACAGGCGCGCCACCACGCCCAGCTAAGTTTTGTATTTTTAGTAGAAACAGGGTTTCCTCATCTTGGCCAGGATAGTCTCGATCTCTTGACCTTGTGATCCGCCCACCTCGGCCTCCCAAAGTGCTGGGATTGCAGGTGTGAACCACTGCACCCAGCCGGCATGTTCTTAATATGCATGGACTCTTTAAATCCTCAAACTTCCTCATGAAGTATTATTTCCATTTTACACAGTAAGCATTATATAAACATCTGTCAAATGAATGCATACATCTATCATTTTGTTGTTGTTGTTGTTGTTTATTCGCTTTTTTGAGACAGAGTCTTGCTCTGTTGCCCAGGCTGGAGTGCAGTGGTGTGATCTCGGCTCACTGCAACCTTCACTTTCCAGGTTCAAGCGATTCTCGTGCCTCAGCCTGGCGAGTAGCTGGCACTACAGGCACGCGCAACCATGCCTGGCTAATTTTTATATTTTTAGTAGAGACAGGGTTTTGCCATGTTGGCTAGGTTGGTCTCAAACTCCTGACCTCAAGTGATCTACCTGCCTTGGCCTCCCAAAGTGCTGGGATTACAGGTGTGAGCAACTGCACTCAGCCAAGTCTATCATTTCTTTTTTTGATTATTATGTATCATCTTCCAAACATCATGGTCAGGCAGTTTCTCTCTCTCTTTCCCTCTTTCTCCACTTCCTCACCACCCCCATTGCTCATGCCTAGGTCAGACCTGCATTACTTTTCCCCTCCATTACTGTAGTAGCCTCTGAAATGGTATGTCATTCTCTTCCAGTGAACATAGCTTTTCTAAAATGAAATAGTGTTTCTGTATTAGGCTTTTTTGTTTACAAGTGAGTGAAATCCAGCTCAAACTATATTAAGCAAATCAGGGGATTTATTTGACCCACAGCTCTGAGAAATCCAAGAGATAGGTTTGACTTCAGGCCCAGCTTGACACAGAGTTTCAAACATATGCATTGCTGGGTATGGTGGCCACTGACAGATCAGGACAGAGACCTTGCCAGCTGCAAGATCCTGCAAAAAGAGCGCCTCTGCCCATGTGATTTTGGCAGAAAGGTCCCACTGAGGATCACTGGTCCATTCCTGAATCATTTGCTAATGCTTAAGGCTTCTCTTTGGCTAGACTGGGTTATACACCCACCCCCTGTAGCTTGGAGAACAGAATCAGCCCCACCGAAACCTCATGAATTGGTTCTGTTATCAGCCGAAGGGGGAAGGGAGCCTTGGCAGGGAAACACAGCAGATGTACATGACATTCCATGTACAAAGTCTTGCAACAGTTCCTAAATGTCTTTGGATAATTGCCAAACTCCTTAGCATGCTATATTTACGTTGCTTACTTATTCAGTTTTATCTTTGTCTCTCTTTTCTTTGTCCGATAATTTATCCTTTAAGGTTCAATTTTAGCAGTCCATCAGTTTCCTTCCAGCCTGTCACATGGGGCTAGGGGTTCCTTGTCTGTGATTCCATAGCACCCTGAACCCCTGGTCTCTTAGCCCTGAACATACTTCGTGTGACCAGTGTTTGCTAACCCTGACTTTCCTAGAGAATTCTCCTCTGGGTGCTTAAAAATATACCCATACCCTAGCCCTAGCACAGCTCAAATCCATCAGAGTCTGGAGATGAGTGATTGGGTAGCTGTCTATTTATCTATTTCGTCCTTTCCTAAGTTCCCCCAGTTGATTCTGAGGTACAGTTGGGCTTGAAAACCACTAAGTAACATTAAAGTTCTATCCAGCTCTAAAATTCTGTGACTCAACCCAAGAAATGGTAGGATTATCTCCTCATCATTCCCTCTTTCCTCTCTTCCTCTTCCCTCCATTCCCCCTCCCTCCTTCTATTTCTAGCTATTCCATTTACAGATATCAAAGCCATAGCTCTATGTAAAAATAAATGCAAAATATTTTCTCCTCATTTTTATTTTTATTGTCCTCAGGAGTTTGAAACTATCCCAGTGGCACTGAGATTATCTGAGTTATTTAGGAATGAGCTATTTTTTCTGTTGCTTCCTTGGAAGTTTTCAGCCCAGTCTCTCATTGTGTGGGGCTCAGTTCCATAGCTGTGTCTGTGGACCCTTTATTATAATGTCTCAGCGGCACGGCCAGTCAGGTCTACACTGAAAAGAGTCATTTGAGGCACTTCCTGTCATGCTTCATATGGTTGTGTTGTTGACATTCGGTGCATGTGTTTGTCATTGACACACAGGCTCCCATTCCAGCTGGAAAGCCTTTCCTTTCATCTAGAAGCTGTTTTAAAAAAATGTTCCTACTTATCTAAAGCCAGAGAGAGTGGATGGGAGGGATTAGTTTGTTTGCCCACATCTTCAAATGCACTGAGTTTTGTGGAATGCCAACAGGACTGTTTTAATTTGCTTTCTACAAAGGCAGACTTCTGTTGCTTTTCATGAGATCCTGACGGAACAGTGTTTGTCATTAACGTCATGAAAGGAGATAGTGCAGCTGTGTTGATGGCGGGAGTTACCTGTAATTTATGTTGTAACTTAAACATTTAGGAAGAATAGCTGTTTCCTTTAAGAGACCTGAATTCTCTCTCTTTCTCTTTCTTTCTTTTTAAAAGTTCAGTTCCTACAAATTTTGTAAGCACCAGGGTGTCAGTTGGAAAATCAAGGCTTCTGTTCTATTCTCTGGTACGGAGATGGAATTATTAAAAAGACAGCATTTTAGAAATGTAAACATATACTTCAATCTAAAACAGCATAAGCAAATGAGGGAAAAACTAACCAAGCTGGTTATCTAAATGAGGAAAGGACATTTCTTAGAAGATTTGTGAGACCCAATCTGATTATATCATGTGCCTGCCTTCTCTCTACTCAGCTCTCTTACTCTTTTGGTATAGTTCAGGTCATGCTAAATTTTATTATTTTGAAAAATTAACTTCCAAGGACATTGGAGAAAATGAGTTGGGTTAGTGGCCATTCAGATTTTGGGACTGAAAATAAGGGCTCATGGGTACTAGTTGAGGACAAATGGAATTTAATGGGACTCTCAAGTGTTTGTTTTATGAGCACCAACAAATGGATTTCTTTTTCTCTTCTAGGAACTTGAAAGGGAAAATCTATGTGTCTTTGCTCTGCTAAAGAAAACCAGAGCCCTTTGTTCACATTTATCTTTAGGATCTTTTCTTGAAATGCTAACCTTTCATTGAAAAGTTTACTGGAATCTCCAAAGAAAATTGAAGTGTAGCATCATTTAAAAATCAATTCAGCAAACATTTTTGAGTGCCTACTATACATGGGCATTGTGGAAGGGATATAAAGAAAATAATGAGTGCCACATTTATACAAACACATTTAATAAAATATGATAAGTGCTTCAGTGGGTCAATGGACAGAATTGCTACTGGTCACAGATATGTAAATTTTTAAAACCCTCCATGTCTCTTTATGGTATTTTCTTATTCTATGAATCTTGAGGCCCTTTGACAAAAGTCAAAGAGAGCAATCTAGTCTAATTTTTGTGAGTCTATATTGTCTCATAATGATGCTATTTTTCCTTCCTTCCTTCCTTCCTTCCTTCCTTCCTTCCTTCCTTCCTTCCTTCCTTCCTTCCTTCCTTCCTTCCTTCCTTCCCTCCCTCCCTCCCTCCCTCCTCTTCTCTCTCTCTCCACCACCGCCCCCCACCCTCCGATGCAGTCTTGCTCTGTTGCCCAGGTTGGAGTGCAGTGGCGCGGTCTCACCTTGCTGGAAACTCCACTTCCTGGGTTCAGGTGATTCTCCTGTCTCACCCTCCCAAGTAGCTGAGATTATAGGTGCCCGCCACCATGCCTGGCTAAGTTTTTGTATTTTTAGTAAAGACAGGATTTCACCACGTTGTCCAGGCTGCTCTTGAACTCCTAATCTCGTGATCTGCCCGACTCGGCCTCCCAAAGTGCTGGGATTACAGGCGTGAGCCACTGTGCCTGGCGATGCTATTTTTTCTAACATTTTCCTCAATTCTGAGTAGTAGTTAATTCTATAATTTTCCTGGGAATTGATCATCAATTTCACTGGTTTATGCTTTTCGAAATTTCTATCTGGGAGTGGGTGGGGTGGCTCACGCCTATAATCCCAGTACATTGGGAGGCCGAGGTGGGCGGATCATTTTAGGTCAGGGGTTCAAGACCAGCCTGGCCACCTTTCAGTAGGGATGGTGAAAATGCAAAAATTAGCTGGGCGTGTTAGTACCCCCTGTAATCCCAGCTACTCAGGAGGCTGAGGCAAAAGAATCACCTGAACTCAGGAGGTAGAGGTTGCAGTGAGCCGAGATCACACCACTGCACTCTAGCCTAGGCAACAGAGTGAGACTCTGTCTCATAAAAAAAAAAAAAAAAAAAAAATTCTGTCTGAACATTGTTTGATTGTTTGATTATCTGTGTTCCTCTAGCTTTCCTCTACAGACAGGAGATGGAAACTCAATATTCTGTTGCAATCAAGCCATCAGCAATGTGGGGGCTTGTAGTCCTACATTAGCTTGCTCAAAGACAGTGTACCCATTGGGATTCTAAGCTTGCACAAAGGACACCTTACCCACACCCTTCCCGCAAAAAAGTTCCAGAATTGGTGGAGCAGTTCCCCTTGGTCACTTAGAAAGCATGTACTAAAATGTTCTGTGGGTTTAATCTAAATTTGTTCCTAAGTTATTGTAAGAATCACTTACTGATGATAAAGGAATATATTTTTTTTTCTTACCATTTTCCTTGGACTGTAATTCCCTAAAATATTTTTCTGTTTCCACAGAAAAGCACAGGTTTCTCCAAGTTGGGGGAGTATGTGTGGTGGTGTGTGTGAGTCATACCTAGACTTTAGGAAGGGTTTGGTTTGCCTGTATCCCTACTCCATATTAATATGACTATATTTCACCATTCTTCCCTATGGGGTCATGGTCCTCCCTGCATCTGTACTGTGGGCATATTTTGCTTTAGAATAATCTTCAGTATTCAAAAGGTGGGGATGTGTGTGAGTGTATTTGATGAAAAATTTTCAGGTAAATCTTTGCTTCTCTTCTGCTTCTCAGGTAGAATCATGTAAACAGAAGCCTATCCAGTCTCTTATGATTAGAAAGTGAGTACACATAATTATGCAAGTTTATGTGGAATTTCCCTGAAGGGTTGATCAGTGATCCCAATGGAGATTCTGGGTATTACTGTTAATCCTTTATGTCTCTCTGATGCCTTTAAATGTAATACCTGAAAACCATCAGCTTAGACTGAAGTGAACCGCATGTTTGATGGCTCAGTAAAACATCCAAAGCCAGCTGAAAAGTCAGAACAAAGATTGTGAGGTATAGTCAGTTTACTTACTGTATGAAGTAAGTTGAAATCATAACTAATGATTCAAAAATAAATGGGGAGAGTAGAGCGACATGTTGAAGGTTAACAGATGTGGAATAGCTGCCAAAACAGGAATTTGTGGGTCAACCTGTGCAGAGCTAATCACTGTAGTGGGAACTTCACTGGAATGCAGAACTTCCTGTAATCTGCTGAGGAAGTCAGTCTGGGTGGATGTGGGGGAAGCCCAGTTCCCAGGTAGCAATGGGAAAGAGTGGAGGATTGGCTAGGTGAAGGGGAAGAAGGATTACCTGGAAGGGTTAGAGACCAGGAATTAAATTAAAAGACCACAATGCGGTGCTGTGGTAAGAAGTTCTGGGAATAATTTGGCAATGTATCTTAAAAATGGTAATAGTGATTTTTCTCTGACCCAGTAACTGCATTTCCAAGGAAATTTAATAAGAAAATAACCAGAAGTGTCTATATGGATTTATATACAAAATTTTAATCATATTTTTACTTATATTAGGGAAAGATTAGAAATAACCTGAATATTCAATAGCAGAGTATTAGTAAAATAATGATATAGCCATTTAATGACATATTATGCAAGTAATTAAATCATGACTTTTGAAGAAAAATGACATGTTTAATGCTCATTGGGTGTGTTTCTTGGCTTGCTTTTTAAACATAATGTTTTGTGAATATATTATTTTTTCATCAATATTCATCTACAAGATTTTATGTGGCTATGTAGTATCCCCTTGAAATGATGTGTTACTGTTGGCAATACGTAATGGTACCATCGTTATGAAAAACAGTTTGGCAATTTCTTATGCAGTAAATGTAGACTTACCATATGAACCAACAATCCCACTCTTAGATATTTACCAAAAAGGAATGAAAACTTATGTTCACACAAAGATCTGTGTGCAAATTGTAAATGTTTATAGTAACTTTATTTATTTATTTTTCTGAGATAGGCTCTCGCTCTGTTGCCCAGACTGGAGTGCAGTGGCATGATTATAGCTCACTGAAGCCTTGACTTCCTGGGCTCAGGCAGTCTTCCCACCTCATCCCCCAAAGTAGCTGGGACTACAGGTGTGCATCACCAGTCTCAGCTTATTTTTGTATTTTTTGTGGAGTCTCGCCGTGTTGCCCAGGCTGATCTCAAGCTCTTGGGCTCAAGCAATCCACTCACCTTAGCCTCACAAAATTCTGGGATTACAGGCATGAGCCACAGTGCCCGACCTGTAGCTTTATTTATACTTGACAAAAATTGGCAAGAACCCAGATGCCCTTCAATTGGTAAATGGATGAACTGTGAAACATCACACAAGGAAGTACTACTCAGCAATAAAGAATAAATCATTGTTTCACAAAACAATATGGGTAAGTCTTAAATGCATTTTACTAATTGGCAGAAGCCAGACCCAAAAG
Organism: Papio anubis; assembly: GCF_008728515.1. NCBI lineage: Eukaryota > Metazoa > Chordata > Mammalia > Primates > Cercopithecidae > Papio > Papio anubis. The sequence goes on along the minus strand of NC_044988.1, from coordinate 44,256,126 downwards.
GCTACCATTGTCTAATTCCATTCATGTGACATTTTGAAAAAGGCAAAACTGGAAGGATAAAAAGTAAAAGTCGTTGCCAAGAGTAGGGAATAGGTGAAGATTGACTAGAGGGGCAGGATGAAGGAAGTTTTAGAGCGATAGAACTTCCCTGTAGCAGGACTGTGATGGTGGATACAGGAGTATGCATTTGTCAAAATCAGTAAGACTGTGTGTCACATAAAATGAAGTTTTCTGTAGATAAAATATTTTTAAAAATCAGTCAGAATATGGGGGATAAAATATTTTTAAAAATCAGTCAGAATATGGGGGATAAAATATTTTTAAAAATCAGTCAGAATATGGGGGAATCCAAATAGAATATGGTAATAAATGAACCTAACTGTATTACAAATGGCACTGGAAGGCGGCCAAGAGAAAGAATGGCTGAAGTTGTTTAATAGTATTCTGGCTAGACTTGCTTGGGCTAAAGACAAAAAGAACTGTATATAAATACTGTAATTAGTGAATTTATTTCCTAGAGGGTTATGGATTGGCAATTCTGAGATGACTTTGATGTATACTAAGATTGAACAAATAAACAAATACATAGTAGAAAACAAAAACCAGATTTCTCACTGTCAAAGAAAGAAAGATAGTTACCTAAAAACGTAAGAGAAAGGCTAGAATAAACCATTGATGTAGAATTAGAAATCAGAGGTATCAGTTTAAATCTACACACACAGACACACACACACACAGAGAAAGGTAGAAAAATGTGTATAAGAATGGGTTAATATACCTATATATATTTCCAAACTCTGTCTATTGAGAAGGCCTAGAAGTAATGTCTTCTCAAAAACTATGAGCTCGTATAACACCCAGATCTTAATGTCTAAGTACTATTTTGCTGTGAGAGGAATCAGAGCTCTATGGAGAAGTGATTAATTCCAGGGTTGATGTGGAGAAAACACAAGATGAGCCTGGAGCATCTTGTTGTGCCAGAGAGTAAAAGAAGTGCTTAAAAAAAAAGGAAGAAGGAAAAAGATGGGAGGCTGTCAAAAAGACACAGTAGCCAACCTGAAAGAGGTCTCAGTGGCCAAAGTGGGAACAAGTTAAGCAACAAAACAAATAATAATACTATTGGATTATAACCAATAGAATAGGATAAATATCCGTGAGTCCAAACTGATGCAAATAAGTAATAGAGTAAATAAAATACAGAAGGGACAGCTATTCTTTACAGAATAATTTCGATTAATAAATGAATCCAGAAGAAATGAGGATCTAGGAAATCAGCAGTAGAATGCAGAGACAGTTGCTTCAAACAAGATCTTCCAAGGAATGCTAAAATTAGTATGTGAAAGTTTGAGAAGAAAGAGGAATTGGCTTGGTTTTGAAGTATCTCCCATAATATACTTATTAGATATTAATATTTATCATTTATTAGATATTTTTCCTACAAAGGGAAAAATAGTAACTTTGCAGTGGGAAAACCCAACAGATACCACTGTAACCAAATGATCAGAGGTAACATCTCTAGTAATAAAACATATCAACATCATATATTTCCTAATGTGATATTCTGCGAATGGCACATCACTTCTGTGGTATTATTGCCCAAAATGAATAATACCCTCAGTCTAATCATGCCAAGACATCAGATTCAAGCAATCCTCCTGCCTTAGCCTCCCAAGTAGCTGGAACTATAGGCATGCACTATCATGCCCAGCTAATTTTTGTATTTTGTAGAGATGGAGTTTCATTATGTTGCCCAAATGAACAACATTCTACAAAATAACTGACCAGCACTTTTCATTAACAACAAGCACATAGTGAGGAATTGTCACAGATTGGAGGAGACCAAGGAGAGAGGACAATCAATGCAGTGTAGGATCCTGGATTGGATTTTAGAACAGAAGAAGGTCATTAGTGGAAAAACTGGTAAAATGTTAGTAAAATTGGTAGTTCAATTACTAGTGTTGTACTAAAGTTAATTTGTTGGCTTTAATAATTATATTTTGCAAGATGTTATCATTAGCAGAAGCTGAGTGAAGGGTTGTGGTAGGCATAGTGATCTTATCCTCCCTCCCCCTCCAGAGATGTCCATGTCCTAATCCCTGGAACCTGTGGAATGTTACATTTAATGCCAAAAGGAACACTGCAGATGGAATTAAGGTTCTGGACCTTAAATTGAAAAGAGGTTATCTGGATTATCCATGTAATGACACGAGTCCTTAAAAGTGGAAGAGGAAGGCAGAAGAGCTGGTCGGAGAGATGTGATGAAAAGAGAAGCAGCAGAGATTCTCAGTGTGGGGGTGACTTAGCCTATGGTTGCTGGCTTTGAGGAAGGAGGGAGGGGTCCATAAGCCAAAGAATGTAGGAGGCCTCTAGAAGCTGGGAATGACCTGTAGCTGACAGCCAGCAAGAAAATGGGGACCTCAGGGGACCTGTGGCTACAACCACAAGAGACTGAATTCTACCAACCACTTGGGTGAACAAGGAAATGAATTGTGCTTCTATGCCTCCAGGAAGGAACACAGCCCTTGACTTTAGTGCAGTGAGATCCATGTTGGACTTCTGACCTACAGTGCTGATAGTTAATAAGTTTGTGGTATTTTAAGACACCAAATTTGTGTTAATTGGTTGCAGCAACAATAGAAAACAAACACAAAGATATATGGGGGTTTTCTGTACTTTTTTTTTTTTTGAGACGAGTCTCAGTCTGTTGCCCAGGCTGGAGTGCAGTGGTATGATCTCAGCTCCCAGCAACCTCCACCTCCCTGGTTCAAGCAGTTCCCCTGCCTCAGCTTCCTGAGTAGCTGAGATTACAGGCGTATACCACCACGCCAGGCTGATTTTTTTGTATTTTTAGTAGAGACGGAATTCCACCATGTTAGCCAGACTGGTCTCGAACTCCTGACCTTGGGCAATCCATCTGCCTCGGCCTCCCAGAGTGCTGGGATTACAGGCGTAAGCCACCATGCCCGGCTGGTTTTCTGTACTATTAAACAACTTTTCAGCAAGTCTAACATGATTTCAAAATAAAAAGTTAAAAATGACATAATTTATTTAACTAATCACTGATTGTTGAACATTTTGTTTCCAAATTGTTTTTTGAACAAATTTAATTAATTAATAATTAATTTTGAGACAGAGTTTTGCTCTGTTGCCCAGACTGGAGTGCAGTGGACCCATCTCAGCTCTCCATCCCCTGCCCCAGGTTCCAGCAATCCTCCTGCCCCAGCCTCACAAGTAGCTGGGACTATAGGCATGTGTTACCATGCCCAGCTAATTTTTGTATTTTTTGTGGAGATGGAGTTTTACCATGTTGCCCAGGCTGGTCTCAAACTCCTGGGCTCAAGTGATCCACCTGCCTCAGCCTCCCAAAGTGCTGGGATTCCAGTCATGAGCCACTATGCCTTGCCTGAACTATTTTGTCGTGAATATATTTGCCACATTTTTTTGTGCATATCCTTAACTATTTCCTTAAAATTCATTTCTAGAATTGCAAGTCCTAGTGTTGGGTTAAAGTATGTGCATATTATCAAACAGTTCTGAAAGTTCCTCTAAACAATACTATTAGCTTTTCATTCTAAAAGTGTTTTTCAATTTGACAAAAAACAATTATACTTGTTTTAATTAGAATTTCTTCTATTATTGAGAAGAACAGCCGTCTTTGTATGTGTATTTGTCATTTGCCCTTGTTTTTGTGTATAAATTACTTGACCATGACTTTTACACATTTTACTTTTGGGCATTGTCTTAGCTTGTTCAGGCTTCTATAACAAAATACTGTAAACTGGATGGCTTATAAATAATGGAAATATATTTCTCACAGTTCAGGAGACTGGGAAGTCCTAGATGAAGATGCCGATGGATTTTGGTGGCTGGTAAGGGCCTGCTTTGTGGCTCATAGGCTGCCATCTTCTTGCTATGTCCTCCCTTCGTGGAAGGGGCAAGGGAGTATGCTGGGGCCTCTTTTATAAGGGCACTCCTCCATTCATGAGGGCTCCCAACCTCATAACCTAACCCCTAAAGGCCCCACCTACTAATACCATCACACTGGAGATTAGGTTTCAATATATGAATTTAGGGGATGCAAACACTCAGTTTATAGGGAGGGTATTCTCATTTGTCTTAATGATTTGTATCAGGCCTTTAATGTAGTTCCAACTCTTGTGCTTATGTTGAGATTCTTTGTCAGTTGGTAACTTTGAAGGTTTTATGTTTAATTTATTAAGAGAGTATAAAAGCTTTGTCTGATTTTTAAAAATATATAGCCTGTCTCTAGGAATTGGAAGAATGGCAATTTATGAGCAGCAGCATCCAAGTAACATGCCAAATTGACTTTCCCCGTTGGTAATCAAATGTTATCCCTGGACTTAGCTGAAGCACTGCAACTCTTTCAGATCAGGTGAGTTTCAGGTTTACTGGTCTCTTGCAGAGTGGTTAGTGTACGAAGTAAGACAAGGAATCCATATTTTACAGGCTCATGTCTCCATCAGTGCAAAATTCAGTGCAGGCTCCACTGTCCTACCAAGTCTTCCTTTCTCTCACTGTTGTTTTCTGGGAATTTGAGTAGGTCCTGTCGCCTCACTTCCTACCAGTTTTCCTCCTGCGTGGATACCTCTCATGGGGTGAGCTTCTCCTTTTTCCTCCAAAACTTTCCTCTAACAACTCCCTGCCATTGCTTCTACCTTAACTTACTTTGATCAGAAAAGTCTCCTCTGCTCTCCACTTGGAGATTTCCTACTCATTCTCAGGACTCAGGACGTTAGACTTACCTGTGAGCATGACGGGAGGTGACTTGGTTGCTGGGGATCACATAGATCCTTAGATGTGGTACTTGTACATTTTAGTCCCATATAAACAGAAATGTGGCTTCTGGCTCACAGTTTATGCAGCTGATTTTGATACTACTGACATTTCTAACATATTATAGTAATAATTAGTTTTCTTCTCTGAGAAGTTGGAGGACACATCTCCTGATGCCATGAGGACTCATACTCCCTTCCTCTCCAGTGCAAAGCCTTCTCTTGCTTCCTGGAGAGCTTTCCAGCCCCTTCCGGGCTTATGTAACACAGTGCACATGCCTCTCTTGAAATACTACCTTGCTGTCTTGAAAGCTCTCCCTTTACGGGTCTTTTTTGCCTGCTATACTGCAAACTGTGTCAGAGTTTATTCCATGTCTTACTGACTTTTGTGTTTTTTAAGCCAGGATGATGCCTGATATACAATATGTGCTTGGTGAAAGTTCAGCATTGTGACTCCTCCCTCTATAGATACTATTTAATTTGTAGCATGCAACAATTAAGAAATGCAAATTTTACTTTATATCCAGCAGTTTTGTTAAACACACAACATATATTTATTATAGAAAAAGTAGGCTAGGCGTGGTGGCTCACACGTGGAATCTCAGCAATTTTGTGGGGCTGAGGCAGGTGGATCGTCGAGCCCAGGAGTTCAAGAACAGCCTGGACAACATGGCAAAATCCTGTTTCTACTAAAAATGTAAAAATTAGCCAGGCATGGTGGCACGTACCTATAGTCCCAGCTACTCAGGAGGCTGAGGTGGGAGAATCGCTTGAGCCCAGGAGGTGGAGATTCCAGTGAGCTGAGATCGTGCCATTGCACTCCAGCCTAGGCAACAGAGTGAGACCATGTCTCAAAAAAATAAAAAAGAAAAGAAAAAGTAGAACACGCTGTTAAGTCAAAATAGGAAAGTTTTCTGTAATTATATTTCCTAGAGATTACCGCTGTTACTATTTAGGCATATGGACATGGGTTGCTTAACAACGGGGATGCATTCTGAGAAATGTGTCCCGAGGGGACTTTATCATCCTGCAAACGTTACAGAGTGTACTTACACTAAGCTAGATGGGATAGCCTACTACACACCTAGGTTACATGGCATAGCTTATCTCTCCTAGGCTACAAACATGTACAGCATGTACTGAATACTGTAAGCAACTATAACTCAATGGTAACAATTTGTGTGTCTAAACATATCTAAACATAGAAAAGGTACAGTAAAAACAGCATAAAAGATAAAAAATGGTACACATATATAAGGCATTTGTGAATGGAGCTTGCAGGACTGGAAGTTTCTCTGGGTGGATCAGCGAGTGAGTGGTGAGTAAATGTGAATGTCTAGGACTTTACACTACTGTAGATGTGGTAAACACTATACACTCAAACTATACTACATTTATATAAAATTTTTATTTCTTCAGTTATAAGTTAACCCTAACTTACTGTAACTTTTAAACTTTATAAACCTTCTAATTCAAGAAAAATTTGACTCTTAATAACACTTAGCTTAAAACACAGACATTGCACAGCTGTACAAAAACATGTTTTTTCTTTATATTCCTATTTTATACACATTTTTCTAGTTTGTTTTTTTTTTTCATGTTTAAAACTTTTTTGTTAGAAACGAAGGCACAAACACACACATTAGCCAAGGCCTATACAGGGTCAGGATCATCAATATCACTGTCTTTCACTTCATCTTGTCCCACTGGACAGTTTTTTTTTTTTTAAGACAGAGTCTTGCTCTGTCACCCAGGCTGGAGTGCAGTGGTGCCATCTCGGCTCACTGCAGCCTCTGCCTCCTGGGTTCAAGTGATTCTTCTGCCTCAGCCTCCAGAGTAGCTGGGACTACAGGCATGTGCCACCACCCCTGGCTAATATTTGTATTTTTAGTAGAGACAGGGTTTCACCATGTTGGCCAGAATGGTCTCGAACTCCTGACCTCAGGCAATCCGCCTGCCTCAGCCTCCCAAAGTGCTGGGATTACAGGAGTGAGCCACCGCGTCCAGCCCCCACTGGACAGTTTTTGGGAGTAGTAACACTTATAGAGCTGTCATCTGTGATAACAATACCTTCTCCTGGAATATTTCTTGAAGGACCTGCTTTAGTCTGTTTCACAGTTAACTTTTTTTTTTTTTAAATAAGTAGAAAGAGTGACTCTAAGATAACAATAAAAAGAATAGTACAGTAAATTCATAAACTAGGAACATAGTTTATTATCATTATCAAGTATTATTTACTGTTACATAATTGTACATGCTAGACTCTTATATAACTGGCAGTGCAGTAAATTTGTTTACACCTGCAAACTCATGAGGAATGTGTTGTGCTATGACATTATGACAGCTGTGACATCACTAGGTACTAAGACTTTTTTAGCTCCATTATAATCTTACAATCTTACAGGGCCGTTGTCAAATATGTGGTTCATCATTAACCAAAATGTTGTTATTCTTTCAGAATTTGAAGATGATGATGATGAACATTTATTGAATCCTTACTGTGTGCCAGGCATTGTGCTAAACACTTTAAATGGATTTTCTCACTTTATCTACATGTCAACACCATGTTATAAGTCAGCTATTGTTTTCTCCATTTCATAATGGAAGACACTGAGGCTTAGGGAGGTTAGATAACTTGCTTGAGATCACATGACTGGCAATTAGCATAGCCTGGATTTGAGCCCATGAAGTCTGAGCCCAGAGCTCCCGAGTCAGAACAACATGTTGATCAAGTCATCCCTAGAGCCAAACTAACTGTGTTTAAATTCAGTTACAAGTTGAGTGACTTTAAGCAAAATAATTAATATCGTTGTGCCTCAATTCCCATTCCTCACATACATTACAGTGTATCCTCATTACAATGTATCCTTATTACAATTTGGTACAGATCTTGTACTGGCTCACTGCAACCTCTGCCTCCTGGGTTCAAGCGATTCTTGATTCGGTACACAGCTTGTACTGAATTGTAATGAAGATAAAATGAAATAATCAATGCGAAATACTTAGAACAATTCCTACCTGTAGTGAATCCTCAATAATAGTTAATTCTTATATTTCTGTTACATTGTAAATAAAAATTATACTCTAACCCTCTTTGTAACCTGTGTTCTTACTGCACTGTGAGCATCGTTTTTGTTAATATACTTGTAAATTCCTTTTACTTCTAGTAAGTTTTGAAGCTTTAAATTTTTCTGCACAGTAATACATAACCTTCTAGTTATTGCTCGACACCAAAATATAGTGTATACACTGATGTAAAAACACGTTGTATCTAAGAACACCCATTTGGTAAAAAAATAAATAAAAAATAAAATAATAAAATACAAATGCTGCAGTGAAAGCAAAGATGCATGGATATGTTTAAAATAATAACTTTAAAAAGTCTCCTTCATGAAATTGTTTTCAAAGAGTGTTTTACCATGTGGGTAATTTTTAATAAAAATTGCTCAAATTAACTCCAAGCACAATGACATGCATAATGTTTTGATTACACATATGAAATTCATTTAGTCAAAAGAGACTTTGAGTAGAAAAAATGCAACTTTGTGAGGAAAAGAATCCATTACTATAATGATAGAGTAGTTCCGCAAGATTTAATCACATGCACATTTAGAAGAAAGCATTTCATATGCCCTGTAACCGCAACATCTGGTGACTTTCTGATTATTCCAAACAGCTTCACTCTGCTTTCAAAATTCCATTTTGTGTTATACAAATCTGTAAAGTTGTCTGTGGAGACTTAGGGAACTTGGAAAACTTTCAACTTAACTTGAAAAATGTGCTACTATTCCTGATTTCTTGAGCTAGGGTAGAACATAGTAATGAATGGAAAGCCAAGATGAATGAGGCTAGAGGAGCCACTGCACGCATTGTTATGATACAGGAAACACCTCAGAGAGTTTCTTTGAGGAGGTGATGAGACTGGCCGACAGAACTTATAGACTAGAAGGAAGATTCATTGACGAGCTTAAAGAACAGATGTAGCAAGGGATTGCTCCGTAGAGAGAGGAGATCTAGAGTCCAGCCAGGGATAGACTTTTTCCGTCGAGAATGCTGCTCACAGTGTTCTGTTTATAGATAGATTTTATTTTGTTTTTTGGCATTTAACTGAAATGTAAACCATGTAGTCCAATCAGTTTTCTCAGAGAATATTAAAGTGCCTTCTGACTTAAGGATCAATTTGTTTTTCATTTTGATTTTGTTCAGTGTGAAAAGCAACAGTCCCTGGCTCTCTGCAGGGTGGCCTGGGTGGTAACTTTTCCCGATAGCTACTGGTATTACCCCAGTTCATGCCAAGAGTTTGAAAACTTGATAAGAGACATTGAAAATCTGTGAACAATGGTTAAACAGTTAACTAGGCATTGAAAAAGGAAAGAACTGTTAAAGCCAACTAAATATGGCCTGAGAAGGACTCCATACTTCTATGTGTAAGTCCTTGTGGGCAAACAGTAACCTAGCTTAATAGGCAGACAAGATTGAAAACCTAACTTAGTAGTATGCAACCGTAACAATAGCTGAGTGCTGGCCAATCCCAGTGGCCATACCTCAGCCACTCATACGCTGCTAAATGTTCAGACTGTACAAATAAGGCAAACCCCAACTGTAACCAATCCCACTGTTCCGGTACCTCACTTCTGATTTTGATTCCTGTATGTCAGTTTACTTTTTTGTCTATAAATTTGTTCTGACCCCGAGGCACCCCTGGAGTCTCTCTTAATCTTCTGTGATTCTGGGGGCTGCCTGATTCACCAATCGTTTTTTTTTTTTTTTGCTCAATTAAACTCCATGAAATTTAACTTGTCTGAAGTTTTCTTCTAACAGAACCCATTGATAGTTTGGCCTAAAGTCCACTTATGACCTAAATGAATAGCAGAGTGTGATGCAAAAATAGTCGTATAAAGCTTTCCTGTCCTTCAGCTGTTCCACTTTTTATCTTTACCTTTCAGTTTCTCTCCTGTCCTTTCCTTCTGATTCTTTCTCATCTCCCCTTCCCCACCTTTAAATGTGTTTCCTTCATATTCCCTTTACTTCCTCCTCACTGCTACCCAACTTTGCTTTGCTTATTATTTTCTTTTTTTTCTCCCCCATCTCTACCTCACCAATTTTTTTTTTTTTTTTTAACTGCCCTTGGAGCTGAAATACTATTTTGATGGTATTTGTGAAATGGAACTTTGTTGTTTGTAATTTAAAAAATAGTTTGAAGAGACTTTATTTTTCAGAGGAAGAAACTGTTTCACTTTTTCTGATCTCAGTTCCATTATCTAATATAAAGCACTTGAATAGAGTCTGACACAGAAAAAGCACCACATTAAATCTTAGCTATGAGAATTCCTTTAATTAAAATTTCCTCTTTGAGTAACTCAACCCTGAAAGAAAACAGTTTATGTTTCCCTAACCACCAAAGACAGGCAATTACTGTTGCTCTTATAGGCCTTTCTTTTCTTTCTTTTTTTCTTTTTCTTTTCTTTTTTTGAGATGGATCTCTCTCTGTTGCCCAGGCTGGAGTACAGTGGCATGATCTCAGTTCACTGCAACCTCCGCCTCCTGGGTTCAAGTGATTCTCCTGCCTCAGCCTCCCAAATAGCTGGGATTACAAGTGTGCACTACCGCACCCAGCTAATTTTTGTATTTTTTAGGAGAGAAGGGGTTTCTCCATGTTGGTCGAGTTGGTCTCGATCCGCTGACCTCGTGATCCACCCACCTCAGCCTCCCAAAGTGCTGGAATTACAGGCATGAGCCATTGTATCCATCATCTTATAGTCACTTTCAAGGATGGAGCTTCCATTCCGTCCCCTAGCTTTCTGTTTCAGGGGATCATGACCAACTTGTCTAACCAATTCTTCCCATGTAACTTAAGCTCATGTTCTTTTGTTTGAGCCTTAGCAGAGAGGACAAGTGGACAATGATTTCCTTGTAACACTTTAAATTCTAGAAAATGGCTGTCAGAAGTGTTTGAACCAAAATGAGTCCATCTCAAATAGGAGCTGAGTAAAATAAGGCTGAGGTCTACTGGGCTGTATTCCCTGAGTTTAGGCATTCTACATCACAGGATGAGATAGGAGGTCAGCACGAGACACAGGTCATAAAAACCTTGCTGATAAAACAGGTTGCAATAAAGAAGCTGGCTAAAACCCACCAAAACCAAGATGGCAATGAGACTGACCACTGGTCGTCTTCACTGCTGACTCCCATCAGTGCCATGACAGTTTACAAATGCCATGGCAATGTCAGGAAGTTTACCCTATGTGGTCTACAAAGGGAAGGCCTGAATAATCCACCCCTTGTTTAGCATATCATCAGCATATCATCCACCCCTTGTTTAACCATAAAAGTGAGCAAGTGGAGTAACCATTCTTTTATTCCTTTACTTGCTTAATAAACTTGGGTTCGCTTTATGGATTCACCCCGAATTAATTCTTTTGTGATATCCATGAACCCTCTCTTGGGTTCTGGATTGTGACCCCTTTCCAGTAACAAGGCTACCTTCTTTTATAGCATTATAGTCAGACAGAGCATGGGCTCTGGAGCCTGACACTGGGGTCTCTGGGTAAGACATTTACACCTATCAGTATCCATCTCCTCATCTATTAGGAAACACTCAGAGGACTACTGTGATCGTTAAATGGAAGCAAGCAGACAGAGCTCTTAGCATAATGCCCACACAAGGTAAGATCTGATCAATGGCAGCATAAAGCCCTGGTGCCCCCACTGTAGGGGATTTTTCTCACGGAAATGCTACTGATTAAATATGAAGGAGAAAGATTTTCCTTCTCACCTCTACATGGCTCATGAATAATGGGTATGGTTGGGGAACGTCAAAATCAGAGAGATCAAAGAGCATTAGATATTAAGATAGAGAAAGAACAGAGACAGAGAACATAACACCTCTTTGATAGCTGAATGACTAAACTTGGGAGCTTCCCAGTATAGAGCTAGGAGAAATAGTGGGTCTATCATTTGTTGAATTAACTATTTTCTAAAGGTTTTGTAAGAAGGCCTGACTCTGGGATTGCCCCTGCCCCCCCACCATGGGTATTGTACAAGTAACTGGTTGGTGGTGAAGCCAAGCAGATGCTGTAAACTGTCTCTTGTCAAGCGTAAGGTTACACAAGACAGTATCGTGTGTGTGTGTGTTTGTCATAAGCTAATGGAATGAAACCCTTCTCTGAACAAAAATTGAAATGCCCCACATCTTTAAGAAGCTCAGTTACATTTTCTTAATAATTCTTTAGGTTAATTTCTCCAAATTAACTTAAAAATGCTGAGGCCAAAACAAATCCCATCAGGAAATAGTTTTTAAGAAAATTTGTATTAGCTACACTCTGAAGATTTCAATAGTTCTTAATCGTTGATGAGCGTTCACCCCAGTGCTGTGAGCTGGGTTGTCAGCTGTGAGCTGGGTCACCAGCAATTTAATAGTAACATCAGGGTAAAGTAGTCAAGCTTGCAAATGGTTTACTTTCTAACCAAATAGGTGAGGATGTATTCTAAACTTTCTCTATAATGGTATCACTTTTACTCGCTGTCATTATGACTTCCTGGGTGAAGAAAAGAAAGGTGGCCTTATTGCTGGCAGGTGAGAATTTTACTTGACCCAAGAAGTGAATATCAGTGGTCATGGCTGTTGGGAACTGTTTCTATAAAGTTAAACCTGGAAGAAAATGGGATGTATTGGGCCAGTGTTGATTCTAAGGTAGAGCCAGAATTACCTATTCCCTGAGGCAGAGGGAGATTAGTAAAATAAAAGACCCTTGTACTTCCAAATCCCCTGTTATTAAATAATTGCAGTTTTTAAAGCATACTTTTTAAGACCCTAATTTGAATTGAAGCATAGACAAACCAGAAGGTCCTGCATGCTTGCCTTCTCTTTCTGAGAAGTGAATGTCTTCTGCTGGCTTCTTGTTCAATTTAGAAGGAAGGTGGTAGAGGCAGAGAGAGGTGTGCAGGTGTTGGTACCTTCCTCAGCACCCTTTATCAGGCAGTCTGGAGAGGAATGAGGCAGGTGACTAGCAGCTATTAAGAATCTCTGGTAAGTTAGACACTGCCAGAAGGTTTCAATGCATTAGCGCATTGCATCCCTACCACAATCTGAGGTGGGTATTAATATAGTTTGGCTGTGTCCCCACCCAAATCTCATCTTGAATTGTAGCTCCCACAATTCCCCCATGTCATGGGAGGGACCCAGTGGGAGATAATGGAATCATGGGGGTGAGTCTTTCCTGTACTGTTCTCATGAGAGTGAATAAGTTTCAGGAGATCCGATGGTTTTGTAAGGGGGAGTTTCCCTGCATGAATTCTGACTTGTCTACTGCCATGTAAGACATGCCTTTTGCCTTTTGCCGTGATTGTGAGGCCTTCCCAGCCACATAGAACTGTAAGCCCATTAAACCTCTTTTTCTTTATAAATTACCCAGTCTCAGGTATATCTTTATTAGTAGCATGAAAACAGACTAATACAGGTATCCTCCAGGAAACTGAGGCTCAGAGAAAATTATTGTTGATAAATAAATGTTGATTAAGTACCTAATATATACTTGGCATTTATGAGTACAGATGTAGTCTATGTCCTTATGGGGCTTACATGCAAGAGAGAGTGCATTGTTTGCTCAAGGTCATAGAGTAGGTCTAGGCTTTAAAATCCATTGATTTAAAAATCTGTATACTTTCTATTATATCCCCCGAAGACACCAACAATGATGGAACTAAGACAGAAGCTGGGTAAGGGTTGGTCAGCAAATTTGAGTCTTGTAGGGAGCTCTGAACTTCTCTGCCTTAGTTCAGCAGAAGCTTCCAAATGACCCTCAGGCTGCTTTGTTCATAGATTACTCCTGACCATGAAGCTGTTGTAAGCTCTAGGGAAACGTGGCTCTGTTTCTGGACTGAACGCTGCAGGTAGCTTCATGGTGATCAACCCAGATGCCTGACCTTGTCCTCATTTTGTTTTTATTTTTTAACTTCCTGTGACCCAGACCAGAGACCTTGGAAACCACATACTCCTTAGGCCCTTAGGTGACTCCACAGCCACCTCTCACTGTCACATAGCAGAGAGCACATAGCATCGATGAGGAAAAAAAAAAAAAAAAAAAAGAGCAAATGGTTAACAAAAATGTGTAATTATTTTGGATCCAAAATTCTGATTCAAGAAATGAGTGTGTGTGTGTGTGTGTGTGTGTGTGTGTGGTAAGAGGGCAAAATATCTTCCTTTGGGCAAATGGTCAGTTTGCCTTGGCATTCATATATCATAACACAGCTCAGAGCAATGAAGAATACTTGCAAGTCACTTGTGTGACTTGTGGAAGCCCTTTGGTATGGCTGAGCAAACGTACTGTAGTACAGTAGGCCACGTGGATCTCTGTTTACATCTTGCCGATTCTTCCCACAGCTCTGTGGTGTTGGTAGGATAACTGCTTCACTGAGTCTATTTTCTTATGTGAAAAAAATAATAATTCCTACCTTATGGATTGTGAATATTAAGTGAGATACCATAGGTGAAATTGCCTTGTACAGTATCTAGTCGTACCTAGTAGACGCTCAGTAAATGTTAATTCTTTTTCTCTTACCAAACACTTACTTCAGTGTTTTCTCGGAAATGACTATAGATACAGTTCCTCAATGAGGGACAACTAAGGAAACAGAACTTTTTCCTGGCTAACACGGTGAAACCCTATCTCTACTAAAAATACAAAAAATTAGCCAGGCATAGTGACACACTCCTGTAGTCCCAGCTACTCGGGAGGCTGAGGCAGAAGAATCATTTGAACCTGGGAGGCGGAGCTTGCAGTGAGCAGAGATCGCGCGACTACACTCCAGCCTGGGAGACAGAGCAAGAAAAGAAAAAAAGGAAAACTGAATTTTTGGGATCTGTATATGGAGTATGGTAAGATGTTTTGAGTGTTGTTGAGACAATAAACAGAGATGAAAGTTAGACACCAAGGGGGAGGAGATGAATACTGTGGGCAGTGAGGCATAAAGGAAGCCAAGAGAAGCAGGAACAGCCCACTTACTTCCTGGGTGCTCATAGAAGAGATTACGGAGATGATGACATTTATTTCTCAGAATCTGAAATGGTATAAGAATTCCTGAGTGGGGGGCATTCTTCTCAGGCCACAGACCTCAAAGGTGTGATGAGCTAGGCTATGGGAAGGATCTGAGCCCACATACTAGAATTTCCATCTCCCCATGGTTTCAGGAAGGGGAGGAGGGTTAGGCAAGAGAATGAGACAATAAGAGAAAATAATGGGAGGGACATCACATAGTATCTCACACCCCACACATTTGCTTTTCTGCTGAGTATGCTACATCGGCTAACGATGCTTTTGCACCCAGGTGTGTGTGTGTCATTCTGAAAAGGTTAGAGAATCAACTTGCCAGGGATGAAGTACTGCCTTTCTTGGGACAGAGTCATCTGTTTATTGTTGCTATGAAATGTTGGTTATAGGTAGGTAGCCCCCTCAAGCTTTCCTCTCAGTGTTCTCTCCTCCATAGGAGTAGTCTACTCAGGCAGTAGACATGAGAGAATTGAGGCAGGAATTGGACATAACCATTGATGTTTCTCATGTTTGCTGTACCATGAGCACCAAAGTCTTTGTCTCAAACTAGAGGTCCCAGCCTATGTTCTGCCACAAGCATCCATGAAACAACATTACAATTTTATTAACTTGTAGGTGGTTAAAATCAAATCCAAACTGAATAAATGAACTAAAAATTTGTAGAACTGCTTTGAAAAAGCTTCAGTTTTCAACAAAGATTTTGTTTTCTTCTCTCCTCTCTTCATGAAGCAGCCACCATCCTAAAATCATCAATAACTTCCTGATGTTCTGTGCAATGCTGGACTCTTAACTGACCTCCAAGTCAATGAACTTCCTGATTTAGGCATAGGAAATATACTGAGAGCACCGGCAGTGCATTTGATACCACAGACTAAACTAGTTCAAGAGTGTCATCCAGGCCAATTTTTGTTTTTGGCTATACTTAACACCTTATTTCCCTCATTCATAAGTGTGAATTATCCTCCTAAATTTTCTTATCTTTCTTCTTCTTCTTTCAGGAACCTCTTCTCTTCTGGACTTAAACTCCTCCTCTCTGGACAAAGACAAGTGCAGACGCCACAGTACATGTAACTGAACGAAGTATACCAAATATTATTATCCAGCCACATCATTAACAAATCCTGCTCCAGGCATAGTCCAGCTGCTGTAGCCGATTATGGAAACAACTTTCCTTACTCCTCCTCTTCCTCTTCCTCTTCCTCTTCCTCCAACTGGCCAGCATTTTCAGTTTAAGATGTGGCATAGTGGTATTCTTGGGATCTTAGAGAATATTGAAAATTTAATTCATAGTCTTTATCTTTAAAAGCAATAAGAAAATATTTATTAATATTTATTTATTCAATTTATTATTTTATTTATTAATATAGATGATACTGGTGCTCTCACTAGATCCTTGTGTCAGAAAGTAATCATCATGTATGCAAGGCATCCCTACAGGGAAGATGGAGTGTCATCATGCCAAAGTTGGAAAATTGTCCCCACCTGTTCTCTTTCTGCCTATAATAATGAATTTATCTTTGTATGACTGATATGTATGAATTTACAGGTTATAATTATCTAGTTTAAACTAATTCACTCTTATCAAATGGACACGTGGCAAGCTTCCAGCAAGGAAGCTGCAGATGTAAGAATAATACTAACAGTGAAAGTAAAAGCAAAATACAAAAAAATGGTAAAGCAAACCTTTCTTCTACTCTGTGTACAAGTGCTTGCTTTCTCCAGTCATATTGTGAGGAAAATAAGAATGGCGACCTAATGGTATGTGTCAAGATGTCAGCAAAAAGTTGAAATTATTAAGAAGAACATTGAAACAGGGATATTGCAAACTTATTGTTAATGAAAAAAAACCCTCATCCTAAGAGTATGCATTGTCTTGTACCTGCCAGTTAATGATAATAAATGCATACTTGATTGGCTGAACACTTTAAAATCTGAGCATCCAGAAGCTATTTCTCGACAACTCAAAGTGGGTTTTTGAGGTATAATTAAAAAATAAAATAAATAATGATTTTAAAATAAGTTTATCTCATCCTTTAAAATTCCATATTTGTACATGGTTTATAATGCATTTTCCATAGAATAGGACATGTCTATAATTTATAAAATAAATTTTAAAAATCCCATATGTTAAGGGGTAACATGCTAAAAATTTGTTTGGGATGAAGTCAACAAGTTGAGAGACACCCTGGGGTAAATGGTAATTTTAGTAAGTAATAGACAAATTGTATATAAGTTTTTCTTTTTTTGATACTTATCGTGACTTTAGTTGATACAAAAGAAGCCTTGGTTGGTAATATATTTTTTCTAGGTTTCTCCAGACGCCAGGAGTAAGTTTCTAATAAGTCTAGGAAATATAGTTAACCAGGCTGAAAATTATCAAATGGCTAATGCTCTTTTGTTAGGAATTAGTCTCCTGGCAAAGCCTTTGAAGGCCTATTTCTTTTCTTCACATACGAATGAATGTAATTGTACATCTTTGTTATAAATAAAGGCAATTAGAGAACATTAGCAGGCTGAGTTTTTCCATTAGCTCTTTCAAATTCTCTCAGCTCCTGTAGTGAAACCTAAGGTTCATTATGAGTAAAGAGATTTGCCACTAATCAGCAGTTCCAATGGCAATGAAGATGTGTTTTGTGTTCTAAGGCAGCTTAATTAGACTGTGAATTCCCAAGATTTGCCTCACAAACCGCTAATAAGATTATTTTGAAACATGTGTTGAACTACCAGGCCCTTACTTCTATTTAAAATTAGCACAATTTATATTGTAGGATAAATACCTGTAATTTTACCAAAGCTACCAAAGTATCTTCTTTTAGCATGGCCATTGCAGAGGTCAACATGTGGTAAAATATATGAGAAAATTGCATAGAGATATTATTACACACATATCCTAAAATGTCCATCCCCAGTAGTGCTGTTGTCTGGGGTCTGGAAATAGCACTGACAAAGGCTTTTTTTATTATAGCTTTTTCATATGTATGTGTACCTGTTGCAGGTGCACAGTTGAAAAGTCTAGGAAATAAGATTTATTTGCTGTGCAATCTTGGGTAAGTTATTTAAATTACCAAGCTTAAGTTTCTTTATCTTTGAGCTGAAGACAATAATGATATTTTCTATAATATAGTTGTAAAGATTATTAAATGAAATAATGCAAATAAAATGTCTTATTGACTAAACTGTTAGCTGTGAGTTTATATTTAAAATTGGAAATTATGTCATTATAAATAATTCTAATGGTACATAACCAGTTACAAAGAGTGATGTCATACTTGTATCAGGGCTTAATTGTGAAACATCAGAGATCTAGAGATTTTAACATGGTGACATCAATCTGAATACATGGCTTTTAATTCTATCAGGAGACATTAGTTTAAACAATAATGAATAATTCAAACTAAAACATTCTACTCAATCAATGTAATATTTCCCTTTAATTTTTTCTAGTAAATTGACCAATGACTAGAAGCTAGTTTATACCAGGAAGATGGTCATGAGAAAATTTCTCTCTAATGCATGAAACTAAAAATAACTGATCTAAATTATCAAAGTGAAACTGCCTTCAACCTCAGCTATGATGCCTCACCTGTCTTATTTTTGTTTGTGTTTCCTAAACCAATGTTATGGTAAAAGAAATGAAGCTGAAGAAGTAAGGACATAGACGAGAGCCTAATGTTTGCTGTTTAAATAATATATCATCTCTTGAGTCATGAGGGTGATCAAAATTCGATAATGACCATCCTGGCTAACACGTGAAACCCTGTTCCACTAAAATACAGAAACAATTAGCTGGGCATGGTGGCGGTGTCTGTAGTCCCAGCTTCTCAGGAGGCTGAGGCAGGAGAATGGCATGAACCTGGGAGGTAGAGCTTGCAGTGAGCCGAGATCGCCTGCACTCCCAGCCTGGGTGACAGAGGAAGACTCCATCTCAAAAAAAAAAAAAGAAAAGAAAATTGATAATGAACATCAAAATCTAAAATATCATTGGAATAGAAGAGCATTTCTGGAAATGTAGATAATCCCTTGGAAAGTTTGGCAACCAATTCAACCAAGATACTTCAACAACCTCCTGTCCTGGCTATTTGACTGTCTTGGGCAATATTTTAAAGTTGGTGATGCTGAGAGCAGCAGTTCAGTTAGCTGGTACTTTGAAGGTATAAGTGTTGGGGGTCGTACCGGGGGTGGTGGAGAATGAAAGAACACACACACAAAGACAAAGACACAGAGAACATGGCGTCGACTCGTAGCTTCCGCCTCACTCTTTTTATTTATACTCCATAACCTCACGTCAGCAGAAAGAATGCAATGCAAAACAAACTTTCTTTTCCTACATGTAACCTTCTACTCAGTACCTTGTTTCTATATTCTTTCTTATCTACCTTGCCTTCTTGGCGCTATACGGGAGTTCATTAAAAGTTCAGTTGAGATACTGTCCTTGAGCCCTATCTACTTTCAGCATATACTGTTTTCTAAAGGCCCCTTGCATTTCCTTTTAATTTTGTTTTGCCTCAACTTCTAAAAAGGTAGCCCATTTGTTCCTGTGTTTCTTTGTTTTGCAAGGCAACGGAGGAGCATCGAATCACCAAAAGAAGTAGACCCAAACCAAGTGCCCAAAGCAATATACTTCCAGAGATTGTAGAAATCCATGTTTTTATCTGAGTCCATGGGTTAAAGGCAGCAAGGCGCTGCCCCAGCTCCTGCAAGGTTACAGTTCCAGACAGCACATGTAATTGTTGTCGAAATGCTTCGGAAATGTTCTGAGTGAGCTCTTGAATGTCCAAACTAATATTTTTATGGCCAATTAATAATTTTTGGATTACAGTCCAATTTTGAGAGATGTTAAAAGGCACAGGCGTTACACAAAATTGAGTGGAATTCCAATCACATTGTAATGTTACCCGAGTACTGAGTACAGTGAGCTGATCTCCAAGCCATGTCAATGCTTGCTCCATGTTGTCCAATCTTTCAGCAAGTTGAGAATCAATGTTTCGTTGTTGAAGCCATAACCGGTGAGATTGTTCATGCCGTTGCTGCACAAATTCAGCATTTTGTATGCTTTGATGAAGAGCGAGCCCTGCTACAGCCGCAGTGGAGGCAATGGCAACCAGACTCATCACCGAGGCAATTATAAGTCCAAGGGCACGGTGGGTTCGCTGAAGAGAAGTCCAAATGTAAGTTTCAAGAGGTGATGCCCCCCACGGTCGCGTAAGATTAACAGGTAGCCAAATTTCCTTACGAGCCCTGAGGATATAAATATCCCCAGCAAAGTTGTGCCACCAAGAATGATTGAGGCAAGACAAAAATGTACACGTATTTGTACAATTAACAATTCCCATATTATTATCCCATGTCAAATTCCCTGCTAATAATAGGTAGGGCTTACGGACACAAGCAATAATATATCGAGAGGTATTGTGATATAACTGAATATGAAAGGAATTAGTTGGGTTAGAAAGATTAAGAGACATATTCCCCACAAAAGTGCTAATGGCATCGCCTGCAGCTAACAACTTCCAAAGATGACTCTGTACTTAGGCCTCCTTCACACCATACCAAGGTTTCATTATTGTTAGCAGCAATACTTTTATTTACCCGGTGCCATTTCAAAGGTATGTGACTAAATTTTGTTTGAAAATCACCGTGCACACTTCAATCAGTTATTTGCATCCCATTGTATTCTAATAAAATCCGGGTTTTATTTCCCTGACATAGTTGCCACTCCAGCACCTCAATATTAGGAGAAACCTCTGGAATAGGACAAAAAGGTAAAGAACTAGGAATAGTTTCATTACTATATACAGTATGATTATAACAGTATTAGCAGCCACATAACTATGATTATAGCGAACAACCCAGGCTTCATACAATTTTCGGAGACAATGAGAACTATTTCCCATGCATATTGGAAGTTCTTCCACTCCAAATTGGTATGTGTTGTTTATAATTTCCGTTTCCCGTTGTACATTGTCCTTGTCTATATAGGGGGACGGCATTCAAGTAGTGTCATTGGTGAAAACCTTAATTTCCGCCTCTCCCCAGGCGACTCCCTGATACAAGGGTGGAAAGGGAATATAAGTGCAATATTCATACAAAGCCTCACTAAGGGAAATAAGTCCCCCGCCGAGGCACATCCAACAAAGGAAGAAATGCATGCTGAATCCAGTTTTCTTTTCAACAGGGTTTCAATCATCTTGTAGGAAACCACTCAGGTCCGCTCCCTGTAAGGACAAGAGCATAGCCCCATCCCTGTTTTAGAACTTGCCCTTGAACATACTTACCTTCTTCATTAGGATACCAAATCTTTAAATTGTCAGCGGGGACTATCACCGAGGGAGGAGAGGAAAGATGGGTTACGACAGCGGAGTCTTGCAATTGTCTCCATTGATTCAAAAAATAATTAAGGTAAAAAGAACCTTCAAAATCAAAAAAATTAAGGTAGAAAGGTTAACCTTCAAAAAAATCTGGTTTTTTTTTGGGGGGGGGGGCTCATTTCCCCCTTTTTGTTTTAATAGTTGAGTTTTTAAAGTTAAATTTGCACGCTCAATGATGGCTTGACCTTGACTGTTGCCCGGGATCCCGGTGATATGTTGAATATTGTATTGCTGTAAGAAAACTTGTAATTTATGAGAGACATAGGCAGGGGCATTATCAGTTTTAAGTATAAAAGGAATGCCCATAATGGCAAAACAAGCTAAGAGATGTGTAATAACAGAATCAGCTCTCTCAGATGGCAACGGAGTGGGCCATTGAAAATGAGAAAAAGTATCAATGGTATGATGAACATACTTTAATCGTCCAAAAGAAGGAATATGTATAACATCCATTTGCCAAATTTGATTAACTTGAGTACCTCTCGGGTTAACTCCAGGATGGAAGGATGGAATGCTCAAAGGAGCACAGAAAGGACAAGCTCGAATAAGAGAACGAGCTTGTTTACGAGTTAAATGAAACCATCGTTGAAGGCCAGAACTATTAGTGTGATGTAGAGCATGTTCTTGTTCTGCAGCCTGCAAGTGGCCAATTAGAAGTGAATCAATCTGAGTATTTCCATGAACTAATGGTCCAGGCAGTTGAGAATGAGAACGAAGATGAGTGATGAATAAAGGAGCTCGACGTTGGCTCAAAGTAGAAAATAACAAGGAAAAGAGTTTTTGAAGAGAAGAAGTAGCACAAAGAGGTAAAGTGGCCTGAGAAATATAAGAAGTAACATAAACGGCATATTGAGAATCACTAACAATATTACAACCAGTAGTAGGGAAATCAAGTAAGACCATGAGAATAGCAAACAATTCTCCCTGTTGCACCAAGGGATAAGGATAAACTGTAACTCAAGATTGATGAAGCTTCTTGCCAAGAATCAGAAGTTGCAAGAAGATAAATGATCTGACTATGAGTGAATTGAGAGATAATTAAGGAAGGATCTCCTCCCCAAAGTTGTCGACAGTGATGCCGTCCTTTGATGATCAGTTCAGCTAAACGATCGATATAAGTAGCCAAGCGTTTAGATGTTTTATTGGACAAAAAGATCCATTCGAGCGGCGGATTGGTCTGATGAATCATTCCTGTAGGAGAATGTAAAGTATGAAATAAACAAAGGGAAAGGGGAACATCGGGAAGGATATAATGTAAATGAGCCTTTTGAAGTTGCTCTTCCACAAGCTGGAGTTCCTGTAAAGCCAAAGGAGTTAAATGACATGAGCTGTCCAGGTGACTGTCTCCTTCTAGAATAGAAAAAAGATGTTGTAACTGATATGTTGGTATTCCTGAAACAGGACGCATCCAATTAATGTCTCCTAGAAGCTTTTGAAAATCATTTAATGTTTTTAAATGATCACGTCGAATTTGAATTCTTTGGGGTCGAATATTTTGCGCCCCCAAGGTATAGCCTAAATATTGAATAGGAAAATCCAGTTGAATTTTTTCTGGAGCAATATTAAGTGAATAAAAAGAAAGCTGAGTTTGTAATGATGCAAAAGGACAAGTTCTTGACACAAGGTAGGGCTGTTTAACATACCTTGAGGTAAAACTTTCCATTGATAGAGAAAGTGGCTGAGAATTATTAAAAACAGGGACAGAGAAGATCCATACAATGATAAATTAACACAGTTGGAAACTGATTTTTTACAGGATTTAAAGTCCTATGTATGAATTTTTGACATATAGTAGGGTTATTAAGTATACCCTGAGGAAGAAGCTTCTGCTGATATTTTTGAATGGGTTGTCCATTATTATATTTAGGAATAATAAAGACAAACTTTTTACAATCTTGAGGTTGTAACTGAATAGAGAAAAAACAATTTTTGAGATCTATGACCATTAATTTTTAACTTTGTGGGATAAGGGCAGGATTAGGAAGACCAGGCTGTAAACTTTCCCTAGGTTTAATGTAAACATTTATAGTTTTAAGACAAGACAAAGACGGTAATTCCATGCAGAAATACGTGGCTTTATATTCCTCTCGGCCATTTGTTTTTTGACTTACTCTTTTAGAGTCCTAAGTATTTCTTTAAATAATGGTCACTGTTTCACCTAAATAGGAGTGGTGGCTGTGAGTTTAAAGGATTGTAGCCCATTTTGAACATCATATTTTTGGCAGCTGAGGAAATATGAGGAATGTTTAAAAAAGCAGCAAATTGTTGTGAAAGATCTTGTTCTCAAAAATTAATATTGATACGAACAATATAAAAATAAAAAAAAAAACTTGACCTTGTTGACCTTTAGGACCGACACAGGTTAAAGGTTCTACATCTTGATAAACCACAGAAGCAGCACCCAAGCCAGTGAGTATAACTGAAACTTGTCTTTTTTCCTATTGTATAGGCCTCTAATTTAAACAAATAATAGACATATTCGCCACCGTATCAATTAACCCTTTAAAAACCATTTCATTAACGTGCAATGAACATAAGGGCTTTTGATTAGAAACTAAAGTTTCCCAAAAAACAGTTTTTTCTGTGCTACCAAACCCTCCCTATTGAGAATACGTTCCCCTGCCTCTAGGCATATAAATTGTGAGACTTGAACCATAATAAGAATTTTATTAGTAACATCATGTCCTTTTGGCAAAGGGCCACACACTCTAATAGCTAATTTATATACTCCTCTATTAGGAGACAAAGTATAAGGCTGAGTAATAACTAAGTCAGCAGCGGCGCTCTGCTTAGTTGCCACATAAAGCTGAGAAACTGGGGTAAGGTGTGGGATCCTTAAGGAGGACTTGAATTTATTCCTTGATGTTGTAGGCCATTGCTCACTGGGTATTGTATGCAGATTTAGTCAATAACAAATATTTGTAAACAAATAAGGTGATTACAGGTACAGAAATTCAGTTCGTAGCTTACTATTCAATAGAGTATCTGCTTTGTAAAAGATGGTGGACCACAAAATACTCAACGGATTTTGGTTTTCAAAACACAGTGATGCTATCCAAGGCTAAATGGATACTTGAAATTGGGATTGGATCTGGTGCTGAGATACAACTTTTACTTAGTTATTGATTTTTCTTTCCTCTGATTATTCCAAGGAGGGTGACTACCATTTTTGTACTTTATAGAGCAGTCTAGAGGAAAGGGTTAAGCATGTAAGCTCTGGGGACAGAAAGTCATATTTTCAAAATATAATAGCTATATGACCTTGGATACATTTATAAAACTGTCTTAACTCTGTTTTCCTGTCTACAAAATGGTAATAATTATAAAATTTGTCAGTCTTAAAGGGATGTTGGAAGAACTAAATGCAAGTGAAGATTTTTTCACAGTAGTAGACACATAGTAAGTACTCAGTATACTATGGCTATTATTACTGTTATTATTGTTACTATTACATCTATTTATTTTAGCTCTTTAATGTAACAAGTGCAGAACCATAATCTCACATCCTTCAGAGTCACGATGATCTTGTATTTTTTGGTCCTTTGACTAGTTTAGTGATTTATTACAAGAAACCTAGTTAGTTTGTGCATTTTTTTCCTTTCTTATATTTCTCATTTGTAAAGACTGATAAACGAACTACACTTTCAGACCTGGTGACATAAATTGTTGGGGCAGCAAGCCTGTGGGCCCCGGCTCCCATTTCCCAGGAGAGGAGACAGTAAATTTCCACTTTTATCAGTTTTGAAACGACATTTATTTGTCCAATGTCGACCTTTACCACAACATTTGTACACCTCTGAAGGCAGCTTTCTGCCTTGAGGGATAAAAGTGTTCAATTTTTATGACATTCTTTTTTGAAATGTCTAGGTTTACCACACTGAAAGCAAACACCTTGTTTGTTATTTCCTTTTAAGGCTTTAGACAAAGCTCCAGCAAATAATTGAGCATTATAAATAGCCCCTGCAACACTAACACAAGTTTTAATATATTTATCTAAATTGGCCCCATTGGCCTTTAACGATTTTAACAATTTTTGACAGTCAGCATAAGCATTTTTAAAAGACAACGTTTGTAACAAAATTTTTGAAGCAAGGTCAGCACCCACAATTTTCAAGACAGCATCCTGAAGACGGGCTACGAAATCTGAATATTGTTCATTTGTGTCCTGTAAAATCTTCACAGAGGAAAGGGAAGATTTTCCTGTTATCTCTACCTTATTTTAGGCCCTTAAAAACAAAGTCTTGATTTGAGTAAGGGCAACATCTCCTAGACCAGCCTGAGCACTAAGAGTAGCATATTGGCCCGTGCCTGTGAGTTGTTCCTCAGTGGCTCCTGGGGGATCACACATAACATTTTTTCTAGCCTGTACATGCGCCTTGTTCATTTACCAGCTGTGCAATTGTAACCACTGAGAACGATCAAGAAAAGCCTTCCCCAAAGTCTTCCAGTCTATAGAAATTATCAAATTTTCTGATGAAAAAAATATCAAGAAGACCAAGGATAGGGGTTCATAGTTAGAAATGGCAGCTTTCATTTCTTTTAAAAATTTAATTTGTAAGGCATTAAATTGGACATTATTGCCACCATTTGAAAACTGAGCATTAGGAGCAAAAGAAGCACAAATAATTGGAAACAGATCCAGCTCCTTAAAATTTTTTTTTTTTTTATCTTTTCCTTTTCTCCCTCCCCCAATGGCGGGCAAGGCACTGAGAAAACTTTGCCAAACAAAGGTAAAGATAAGGAAGCCCGGGGGTTGGAGGCACTGGAAAATTCTCTTTTAACAGGGCAGAAGGAAAAGAAACAGGGAAAGCTCACAAAGGTGAATTAGAAGAATGTATCTGTAATATTTGTTGAAGCATTTCCATAATACACTGCATGTCAGAATTTCCCTTAGAAGAAGGAAGAGCTGGCTTTTTCTCTTCTCCCCCTTTTGCTACCCTGGCACAAATGGGCTCCATTTCAGATTTATTTTATTTTATTTTATTTTTCCAAATCCTCAGATACCTTTCCTCCTGTGGCTACATTACCACACTCCGAATCAGTCTCAAGTAACTCTAATGTCTGAGTGATAGAGTTACACAAGGTCCACAATTTTAGAGGCATAATATCCCCTAACTGGAGAGCTCTACGCAAAGCTTTTACTACCTGTAACCATTTTTTTCCGACTCAGCTGCACTTTAGTCTGATACTGAAACCAGTAACAATGTTATTCAACATGGGCAAACAATCGCTTCAAAGTCTTTTTCTTTCACTTCTACTCCCATAGACAGCAACAGTCCTTGAAAGAGACATAAATATTCTGAGGCCAGAGAGATGGAATTCCCATAATGAAAGCTTAAGAAGGTTCCCCTTAACAATATCTGAGCCTTACCCACTCCTAGGGGGTTCCCCTTCTTGTTCTCCCCTACTCACCCGTGCTGATCTCTTCGCTGCTTCACTTGTTGGGGCCGACCCGGGTGGTGGAGAATGAAAGAACACAATTAACAAAGACAAAGCACACACAGAGAACATGGCGGCCTGACTCAGCCTCACTTCACTCTTTTATTTATACTCCATAACCTTCACCTCAGCAGAAAGAATGCAATGCAAAGCAAAACCTTTTCCCACATAACCTTTCTACTTAATACCTTGTTTCTTTGTTTATTCTTTTCTTATCTACCTGCCCTTCTTTATTTCTACGGAGTTCATTAAAATTAGTTGAGATACTGTCCTTTGAGCCCCATCTATTCTCAGCATACTGTTTAAAGGCCCTGCATATAAGTTTCTTGTAAGAACTACATCTCCCCAAACCAGAGGGAAGATTTATCTTGAAATGCCACATCAGTAGAGGACAATGGAACAAAGTTCTGCACAAGCTCTTTTCTAGACTTTATTTCATGTGATTGAGGCTTATTTAGAAATTATACACTGGAATGTTGTACTTCAGTGGCTAGCAATGAGTAACCAGTAATAGTAATTTGGAGTGCTCTGCATCTTCCTAATGACACCGGTCTCTGGCTTGCCTATTTCTGGCATTTTAGCTGGCACTCTTTTAACCTGGCCATGCCAAATCTGCCCCACTGTCCTCCTGCCCATCCTCCCCAACCCTCCAGAAAGTAGCTAGGATTGCGTGTGTATATTCTGGTTGATTTTAGTGGAGAGTCTCTATAGATGCCTATTAGGGTCTGCTTGCTGCAGGAGATGAGCGTCTAATTCTGGATATCCTTGTTAACTTCTTGTCTGTTGATTCGTCTAATGCTGACAGTGGAGGCCGAAGTCCCACATTATTGTATGAGAGTCTAAGTCCTCTTTGCAAGTCCCCAAGGACCTTGCCTTTATGAATCTAAGCTCTTGTATTGGGTGCATATATATTTAGGATAGTTAGTTCTTCCTGTTGAGTTGGATCCCTTTTACCATTAAGTGTAGTTTGCCTTTGTCTCTTTTGATCTTTGATGGTTTAAAGTCTATTTATCAGAGACTGTATCGCAGTCCCTTTTGTTCTCTATTTATTAAATCTTTCTCCTCCATCCATTTATTTTGAGCCTATGGGATGTCTCTGTGTGTGTGAGATGGGTCTCCTGGAATACAAGTAGACTGATGGGTCTTGACTCTTATCCAGTTTGCTAGTCTGTGTCTTTAACTGGCTACTTGAAATTACTTCACGCTAAAGGTTGTACACAGTAAAATCCTTGATCCTGCCATTGCGATGCACCTGTTATTTTGCTCGCTAGTTGATGCAGTTTCTTCCCAGCCTCGGCTTTTAGTCTCTTGGCATTTTGGCATGTTTTTGCAATGGCTGGCACTGCTGTTCCTTTCCATGTTGGAGTGCCTCCTCAGGGTCTCTGTGTTGCATGGGCCTAGGGGTGGTGACAAAATCTCTAAGCATTTGCTTATCTGGTAAAGGATTTTATTTCTCCTTCAATTTATGAAACTTCTAGTTTGGCTTTGATATGAAATTTGGTTTAAAATTCTTTTCTTTTAAGAATGCTGGAATACTGGCCCCCACCTCTTCTGGCTTGTAGAGTTTCCTGGCCGAACTGGTTGTTAGTCTGATAAATTCTCGTGGTGCAACCCGACCTTGGCTGCCCTTTAACATTTTTTCCCTTCATTTCAACTTGTGAATTTGGTAATTATAAGTTCTTCTGGAGCTGCCTTCCTAAGAGTACTTTTGTATGTTTTCTGGCCTTGATTTAATGTTGGTTCTGTTCATTTGGTTAGTTCTTCTGATATATCCTGCAGGAGTGTTTTCCAGCTTGGTTCCATTTTTCCCCTCAATTTCAGGCACCCTAACTGACGATTTGGTCTTTTTATATAATCCCATACTCTTGTAGGCTTTGTTCTATTTCTTTTCTTCCATTTCATTCCACTATCCGCAATCGCTTGATACTCTTTTCTTCCAGTTGATTGAGCTCGTTACCGAAGCTTGTGCATTTGTTACCGGGACATTTCGTGGTTGCGGAGCTTTCATCTTTCTATTTCTGCTTATGATCTTTCTCTGCACTAATTACCTAGCCATCAATTCTTTCCACTTTTTAAGATTTTAGTTTCTTTGCTTGGGTACGTAATTCTTTAGCCTGAGAAGTTTGATGGACTGGAAGCCTTCTTCTCTATCTCACAAAAGCTCATTCTCCTCACAAGCTTTGATTCTCGTCAGTCACAATACTTGTCGCAGTGAGATGTGCCTTATTTTGAATCTCCAGCCTTTCCCGGCCCCGGCTTTCCCCCATCCTTGTGGCTCATCCGCCCCCGGGTCTTTGATGATGATGGTGATGTACTGATGGGAGCTTTGTGTAGGTGTCCTTCTTGTTTGATAGTTTTCCTTCTAACAGCTGTGGGACCTCCTCAGCTGTAGGTCTGATGGAAATTGCTTGAGGTCCACTCCAGACCCCTGTTTGTTTCAGTGTCAGGCAGTAGAGGCTGTAGAAGATAGAATTACTGCTGGAACAGCCGAAGTGTACCTGTCCTCCTGCTTGAGGCTCTTCCTCCTCAGGGTGCACTCCACCCCTGTGAGGTGTGGGTGTCAGGGACTGCCCCCAGTGGGGATGCCGTCTCCCCAGTTAGGCTACCAGGGGTCAGGAACCACTCTTGAGCAGGCAGTCTGTCCCTTCCATCCTCAACCTCCGTAAGCCAAGGCATCCACTGCTCTCTCTTCAAAGCTGTCCCATGCAGTCACGCCCGGCGCCCGCAGAGGCCTCCTGCCTGCCGCCGGCCCAGCCCCGTCCCCAGAGGTGAGTTTCCATAGAGGCAGGTTTCTCTTTTGAGCTGCTGTGAGCTCCACCCAGCCTGGAAGCCTTTAGCTTTTGAGCATTTACCTAATACTTCTAAGCCTCAGCAATGGCGGGCCTCCCCAGCCTCCCTGCTGCCTTTTGCCGAGCATTGCAGACTGCTGTGTGCTAGTAATGAGGGAGGTTCATGGACCCTCCCCGCCAGGGAGCATTCTTAGGTGCCTGCTCTGTTTAAAGCACAGTACTAGTGGAAGCGTTCGATTTCCAGGTGCTGTGTGCTCAAAGCCCTCGCTGGAAAGGGATTCTTTTCCCCGCGCTTCCAGTATTCGCTCTGTGCCTTAGTTCTTGCTGGTCGGCTTCGCAGCAGCCGACCAGCACCGCATTGTCCGCACCCGGCGGTATAAACCCGCAGTACCTCAGTTGAAAAATGCAGAAATCAACGTCTTCCGTGTCAGCCGCCTGGGAGCTGGAGACCGGAGCCGTTCCCTATCTCACCATCCTTGTTCCTCACTTTTTTTTTTTTTTTTTTTTTTGAGGCAGTCTCTTCTGTCACCCAGGCTGGTGTGTAGGTGGGAGGGGACCGTGGCTTACTGGAAACCTCCACCTCCCAACCGTCTGCTAAGCAGTTTTCATGGCTCCCAGCTGCCTGAGTAGCTGGGATTACAGTTGTCTCTCGCCACCTCACACCTGGCTAATTTTGTATTTTTAGTAGAGATGCTCGGCCAGCACCGGACCCGGCCACTCCCTTGCAACTCTTAGTAGAGACAAGTTTCATCATGTTGCCCAGGTTTAAAATCTTGAACTCCTGACCTCAAGTGATCCTACCCACCCCAGCCTCCCAAAAAGTGTTGGGATTACAGGCATGAGCTGCTATGCCCGGAATTTTTCACTTAAACGTAGTCCAGTTTTCAAACATCTCCAAAGACTGCTTAGCCACATTCCTTCAGAAGCCCACTGTGGCATTTAGCTTTTCCTTTTCAGGACATTTCTGTGCTTTATAATTTAAATAGATTGAAAAAGAGAATGAAATGGTTTATGATTTAAAATGTTTCCTTTTGTGACCCTCGTGGATATTTAGAAAACTGGTCATACCCCGAGAGAAAAACATTATCTTAAAGTTCACTATCATTGTCTTTTCTCGAGGCTAAATGATTTTCTAATTTTCTTTAATCTTTCACCAACCTCATTTTTAGAAACTTTCTCAATTTCCTCAGGGAAAATGGGGGAAAAGTTTTACTCTATACCCTTGAAATCTTCTTTCCACCCTGCTAACTCTTTCATACATTTTTTTTTTCTGCCAGAGACTTCTATGAATACCAACTCCTAGGCATTGTATTGAGGGGAGTCCCTCAGTTGGGTAGATTGAAAAGATTAAATTCTGAGACCACTTCCAAACATAAGGTTTGTGAGTTTGTGTTATTTGAGGATCATGTATGTCCAGTTTATGAATACCTGTGCAGAGTATCATGACCCTTCTTCCAGTCCACTCAAGATTGCTGTAAGTGGCATGGAGAGCTTGCCATATATTGTGCAACAGAGCATGTACTTCCAAGACACACTTGTGTGAGAGACACCAACATTGCCATAAGTTTCCCTTGTAGACATGGCTTATCTTGCCCTTCAATTCTTAGCAAACTCATTACTATTGATACTAATTGTTTTCATGCAGTTAAGAAAAACCAGTATTTGTTTTAAAGATCAAAAAGGAGTGCATACATGTAGCCGCCCATGTACTGACTTTCCACCATGGTCTGAAAGAGAAATACTGAAACAATAGTCTTTCTTCTCCTTTTCACTTGAATTTTTCAAGCTGTGTGGCAAAAGCAGGTCATGGTTTTCCTTCTTGACTTCTTCAGCTCTTCACTTATCAGTCAAATGTGTGTTTGTTTGGGACTAAGCTTGTGTAAGCAACTGAGATGCAATTATCTGATTGAGTATAATAACAGCATTGTAGCTGTTTGCCATAAATTAAGAAAAAATTTTTTTCCTTAATTCCTTAGTGACACTTCTCTGATACAGGATTTCCTGGGTTGGGGTGGAGTCAATGGGAGTAGGAGAAACTGCAAATGTAGCCTTTGCGAAGAGTCTAAGAGAAGATCATTAAAACAGCTTAGTTTGGTACTGCATAGTAAAGTGTCTTCCTATGAATTTTATTTTTGCTTTTAAAAGCATCTACTTGGCAGATACTATAATCAACAATTTACAGTGTTGTAGCTGTCATTCCACTGAAGCTTTTAAAACATTATATTCTAGCTGTGAATCATATTTAGGCAAAATTTAATGGCTTAAATGGAGAGCAGAAAATGTTGTAGAATAACTTTTATTGATATAAAAATGTATTTACAAGTGGTGATTTTCATTTTCTTCCTTTTGCTCATATGCATCTTCTAATTTTGCCATTGTTAATGCCTATAAAACTCATTTGGAACCTGCTGCTTAAAGTGATGGGTTTTAATTGCCCAGAGGGCCAACAAAACCAAATAGGGCCTACTGTGGTCATGCCATATTAAAAAAAAACTCCCTATCATTGAAGTTAATACTAGAATATATTTTTCAAAACCCCACAATTTAGAATATTGAGGAATAATAAATACCTTGTCCTTTTTTTATTGTATAAACATACATGTGCTTTGAAGACTCATCTTTAGTGTTTTTTTAATGTGGCCTTTGAATCAGCTTCTAGAACTTCTCTTTTAGGGTACTGGAGCACCTAAGGGTCAGTGGAGCCTGTTTGACTATCACAGTATTAGAAACTTTTAATAGCCTATGATATCCAATAATCCATGGAAATAGAATGTCTCTTGGTCCAAGCCTGACTCAGAAAAACTTTCATCAAATTTGAAAGATTTGTATCCCTTTGATTTTATTGATAATTCAATTCAATTTTAAAGACTGCATACTTACAACTGTATTTCTCAACACCCTCTCTTCAATTTTATTGATGGTAATGTCTATTGAAGGTGATGTTTAGAGCTAAAACAATTTTAAGTTTGCATTTGACATAAACTGAACATCCCTGCTCCTTATCCTTAATATGTCTAGGTTGAATTTGATCTCCGAAACTTGGTCTTTTTTTTTTAATCTCTATAATATTCCCACTCCCTGAGTTCCCAGCTTGGCATTCTGGTTGTTCTCTGAGGTTTCTTTCTTTCTCACCCCTGCTTCCCCAGCTGATTGTTGAACTCTGTCGAGTCTACCTCTTAAATGGCTGTCTCTTTACTGTCTCTCCCCTTATTCCCTGCTCTCCCCTGGTCCAGATTCTCATCATTTCTCACTTTGAGTAGCTCAAGTGCCTTCTACAAGTCCTCCTTGCCTATTGTCCTCTAATCTATCTCCCCAGGTAGGCACCCTCTCTTAAACTAAAATGTGGTTATGTCACTCTGTTTAACAATCGTCTTTAGCAATTCACTGTCTTCAGATAGAAAAATTGTTTTTCAATTTAAAAGTGTTTAATTGTGGTACAATACACATAACATAAAATTTATCATCTTAACAATTTGAAAATATATGGTTCAGTAGTGTTAATTACATCCACACTGTTGTGCAACCAATCACCAGAACTCATTTAATCTTGCAAAACTGAAATTGTTTATCGATTAAACAACAACCTCCCATTCCCCTAACCCTCCAGCCCCTGGCAACCAACATTCTAGTTTCTGTCTCTGAGTTTAACTGCTCTGGGTTAAACTCATATAAGTGGAATCATATAGTATTTGTCTTTTTGTGACTTGTTTATTTCACTTAGTGTAATGTCCTCAAGGCTCACCCATGTTTTAGTATGTGTCAGAATTTCCTTCCTTTTCAAGGCTGAATAATTTAGGAGAGACATTTTTTAGCACACCCACAAGGTCCTGCTTAATCTTATTTCTGCTAATCTCTCCCACTTCGGGTTCTGTTAAACACTCACTGTATCCATTGCTTTAGCTCAGTTGAATTCTTTGCAGTTCTCCAAATAGTCCAACAGCCAGTGCTTCTTTGCCAGTATTTCCTCTGACCAAAATAGCTCTCTGGCTGTTTTTTTTCCCACTTGGCTAATGCTTAGTGTCCTCACTAACGAACGTCCATTTTGTAATCTACCTTTAAAATTTGAAATAGGTCACTCAGATATTTCTGCATCATTTTCCCCAGTGAAATATAATCTTTAATTTTCCTTAGTTTTCCATGATACAATTATAATTTAACTGCTTTACCATTGGTGGACAATTGCGTTATGTCTTGACTTACCTATTATTATTAACACTGTGAGAAGGATGTCCTTCTGCTTCTGACCATGATGGAGTAACTCATACCAGACTTTTCCTCTTATCATAAACAACTGTAAAACTGGACAAATATATGGGGCATCGTCTCTTTGTAAGCTTTGAACAATAGACAGTGCAGGACTGTGATGCTTGAGAGAAGGGAAACACAAGGGGTATGATATGGCTTGGTTCTGTGTCTCCACGCAAATCTCATGTTGAATTGTAATTCTCAATGTTGGGGAAAGGACCTGGTTGGAAGTAATTGGATCAGGTGGGTGGATTTCCCCTTGCTGTTCGCCTGGTAGTGTGTAAGTTCTCACAAGATCTGATGGTTTAAAAGTGTGTGGCACTCCCCTTTGCTCACTCTCTCTCCTGTTGCCGTGAGAAGATGTGCTTGCTTCCCCTTTGCCTTGTCATGATTATAAGTTCCCTGAGGCCCCCTCAGCCATGCCTCCTGTACAGCCTGCAGAACCGTGAGTCAGTTAAACTTCTTTTGTTTATAAGCTACTCAGCCGCAGGTAGTTCTTTATAGCAATGTGAGAATGGACTAATACAGGATGGAAACTATGTTTGCCCTCATCATTCTGCCTGACTCCAGTATAGGCTAATGGGGTCAAGCACATTATGGTGATTTTTCTGAGCTGAGCAGGCAGAGGTGAGAGTTCAAGACTGCTCAAGTGCCTGGAATTTATGCAGCAGGGTACTAGACTACAGGGAGATTATGGAGTGCCATTTGGGGATTCCTTCACTGGGGAGGGAGAGGGAGAGAGAGACAGAAACAGAGACAGAGAGAAAGAAGAGAAGAGAAGAGAGAAAAGAAGAGAGGCAGGAACTGGAGTGGAAAAATATTTGAAGAAATAATGGTTGAAATTTTTCAAAATTGGTAACAGATGTAATCTTTACACACCTAAGTTCCACATACTCAAACAAGATAGTTACAAAAATCCCCACTGAGCACATTGCAATCAAATTGCTGAAAACCAAAGATAAAGAGAAACATCTTAAAGCAGGTAAAGAAAAAATACTTTTGCACAGAGGGGACCAATGATACAAATTATGGTAATTTCTAAATGGGAGTGATGGAGGGGAGAAGACAATGGAGCTGTATTGGTGAAGTGCTAAACAAACAAACACAAGAACAAACTTCCTCAAAATGCATATCCACCCAGCATTGTATATGTAGAGAAAATGCCCTTCAAAAGCGAAAGTGGAATAAGGATGCATTAGCATAAATGAAAGTTGAGGGCATTCATCACCAGTAAGCTTTAACTGTGAGAAATCCTTTAGGATTTAGTTGAAGTTACAGAGAAATAATATAAGAGGGAAAACCGAATCCATAGAAAAGAGTAAAGAGCACTTTGCAATGGTAATTATGTGAATAAATACAAAATACTACAATTTTTTCCTTAATTTTATTAAAAGACAATTGTTTAAAACAAATGGCAGGCCGGGCGCGGTGGCTCAAGCCTGTAATCCCAGCACTTTGGGAGGCCGAGACGGGCGGATCACGAGGTCAGGAGATCGAGACCATCCTGGCTAACACAGTGAAACCCCGTCTCTACTAAAAA
This sequence comes from Papio anubis, assembly GCF_008728515.1. NCBI lineage: Eukaryota > Metazoa > Chordata > Mammalia > Primates > Cercopithecidae > Papio > Papio anubis. The sequence goes on along the minus strand of NC_044988.1, from coordinate 44,220,903 downwards.
TACAAAAAATTAGCCGGGCGTGGTGGCGGCGCCTGTAGTCCCAGCTACTCGGAGGCTGAGGCAGGAGGAGACGGCGAACCCGGAGGTGAGCCAGTACGTAGATCGCTACCACTGCACTCCAGCCTGGGCGACAGAGCGAGACTCCGCCTCAAAAAAAACAAACAAACAAAAAAAAAACAACAAAAAAAAACAAATGGCAAGATGGTAGACTTAACCACAATCATATTGATTAAATATAAATAGACTGAATACTCCACTTGAAAAGCAGTAATTGTCAGATTTTATAAAAAACAAGGTCCAACTATATGCTCTCTAAGGAGGTACATTTTAAGTATAGTGATACATATATTGCAATTGAAAAAGAGATGGGAAAAGATATACCATACAAATAATAAGGATGAGAAAGCTTGAGTGGCTATATTAACGTCAAAGTAGCCTTAATTATAAGGATTCACCAGAGATAGAGACCATTTGTGATATTTAATAAAAGGGTCAATACATCATAGAGACAAAACAATTATGTGTATGCACCTAATAACAGAGATTCAAAATACATGAAGCAAAACGTGACAGAACTAGAGGGAGAAACAAGCAAATCTACAATCATCTTAGAGATTTTAACACTGCTTTCTTGGTAGTTGATAGAACAAATAGGCAAAAAGACAAGACTTGGATGATCTAATCATCTATCAAATTCCTTGACAAAATTGTCATTTATAGAACACTCCACCCAACAACTTCAGAACACGTTCTTTGCAAATGTGTGGGGGAACATTTCCCACCAGTATGATAAAATGCTTTGATAAACTTCAAAAGATTGAAATGTTAAAGGATATGTTCTCTAACCACAGCAGAATTAAATGAGAAAATGAGAGAGAAGTTCTCTGTTACCCTTCTCATAGGAGAACTTTGTGATCAAGTTCTTGTTCTTTAGCAAAAAGGAAATGCCCTGAGCCTTACTAAATGGAGTTGTGAAGTCATTCCACTAATCAGAAAGACTGGTTTAAGACTCACATTGGAATGTATACATCCAAATGAATTCTCTCTTTCTCTCTCACTCTAGGTCTAGTTAGATAATTAGACAGATAAGATAAATAGTGATACAGATCAACAGCTACTTATATAAACATATACAATGCTAATATATATAATTTAAGCCTTCAGTTTGAAATAATTTTAGATTTACAGAAGAGTTGTAAAGACAATACAGAGTTCCTGCATACCCTTTACCCACTTTCCCTTAATTTGTACATTTTACATAACCATGATAAAGTTACTAAACCTAGGAAATTAACTTTGGTGCAATGCTGTTAGCTAAGTTACACACTTTATTTGGATATCACCAATCATTCCACAACCAATGTCTTTTTTCTCTTCCAGGAATGAGTCCAGGATACTACATTGCCTTTAGTTGCATGTCTCCTTTCTCTCCTGTAATCTATGACAGTTTCATGGTTTTACGTTTTCTTAATGACTTTGACATTTTTGAAGAGTATTAGGTATTTTGCAGAATGTCCCTTAGTTTGGGTTTGCTGATGATATCTCATGATTAGCTTGGAGTTACAGGTTTTGGGCAAAGATACCACTAAGGTGAAGTATTTTTTTCATCACATTATGTCAAAGGCTACCTGACATCAATGCAACTTTTTACTGGTGCTGTTAAATGTGATCATTTGGATAAGGTGGTGTCTTCCAGGTTTCTCCATCGTGTGGTTATTACGTTACCTTGTCTATAGTTTATTCTTCAGAGGCAAGTCACTAAGTGCAGCCCATTCTCAAGGGGAATTAAGCTCCATCTCTTGGAGGGTGGATTATCAGATAATTTGTGTACCTATTTTAAGAATAATAAATATTTGGTTAAGATACTTTGAGGTTATGTAAATATCCTGTTTCTCTGTAATGTTTTGCCCATAATTTTAGCATTCATCTGTGAATCTTGCCACAGTTATTACTGTGGTGTCTTAAGGGTTATTTTCTATGACCTTCATTCCTTCTGCATTTATTAATGATAATTCTTTTGTAGGGAAGAGCTGTCCCGTTTGTTTCATTTATTTATTTTATTCTATCTTTGATTTGCATTAGCATGGGCTCATAGAGGCTTATTTTATTCTTAGAGTTTCTAGTTGAAACTTCTTACTGATTATGTGGCTTCAAGGGGCATCGGCCCCATGTTGCTGAATGCTGCCATCCTATTTCTCCTTCCCAGATTGCAGATGAGTTGTCTGCCCTGTGATCTCAGTTGATGGATGAGATCAAGAAAAGTTGATACTTTCCACTTTGTGCAGCTTTTTTCTTGTTGTAAAGGTGCTAGTGATGCTTTTTTTTCCAGCTCTCTACATCTCTGAGATGAAACCAGAAGTCTATTTAATGTATTTTAATGTAATGTGTACTACATTGTGACATAATATAATAAGATATAATGTAATAAATCAATCGTAAGAAGATATTTTGGGGATAAGGAGGAGATACACTAATATTAACTAGGTATTAGATGATACTAATTTGTTAATTTTGTTAGATGTGGTGGTGGTATTATAAGATAATGACCTTTGTTTTTAGGATGACATGATAAAATATTTAGGGATGAAATACGATCTTGTTGTCTTACTTTGTTTTGTTATTGCTGGGGTATTTTAATGGGTATTTTAATTGCTGGGGTATTGATCATGGAGTCCTAAAGATTGAAATTGAAAGGGAGTTCACCCAGATTACTAGTATATATGAAAAAAATTGGACCTGATTGACTTCAAGCTTTTGCCTGAATTGATCAATATGTAGAGAATTGTGACCGTTCTTCCAATTTTTAGACTGAGTCTCTTCCTAGACCCAGAGTCCTTTGAAAAGGAGGCAGGTATGCTTGAGAAAGAAAATTTCAAAAGCATCACAAATACATATGGAGACTATTTCGCTTAACCTTCCCCAAAGGAACCTGCAGACATTTGCCATGGTCACTACACACAGAAGAGGTAAATAGCTACTAACTTCTAAGGCTTACTTGAGCATTCCATTTGGAAGAAATATCTAAAAGCATAAAGAAGAAAATAATTTCTCATAATCACACAACTGAGAGCTTTTTTTTTTCAATTCTTAATGTTATCATTGTAAGTTCTTCTATTTCCTATGTTCTCACCATCAGTTTTTTGATAAGAATTTCTTTAAACAGGAAGCAAGGTGAATGAATAGTGACTGTTCAAATGTCACATTATTTGCTAATTGGTAATTAAACTGTAAAACAGGACAGACTGTATTTTCTCCATGCTATTACAACATTTGGTTGTTAATGATGATAAACTAGAATACCTGGGCTTCAGAAATGTAAGTTCTTTGTGTGAAGCTTGACAGTCTTTGACAGAACTTACTTATGGACTATCTCAGTGTAAAATATGCAAATAATAAGAAATAAGGCAAAACTTACGTGAGAGTAGGCATGGTTCCTGATATTACCAAAACATAAGCTTTTTTTTCCATTATACCTTCATAAATAATCCTTTAAGAATCTTGCTTAGGATCTAAATCACTCCTATTCTTGGCAACACAGATAGGTTCTTTATCCCTTGATGAGACTTAATCTATTAATATAAGCCATTGTTATTTGAAAGTAACATTGTGTATTTATAGTAGAGATAAATCAGTTATTAGGCTTGCTTGACAGTACTGTATTACCTCAAATATACTGTAGTATCCTAGTGTCTATGCGTAAGATGTTACTTGTTTTCAATAATTTATGACCCATTGTAACCATGGGTCAATACAAAGGAACTGATGGGGACAGGCAGCTAACAAATCGAAAAAAATGGAATCAGCTTCCCTGTGAGGAAGAACAAGACTATAATGATTACAATTGATCTTCAGGCTGATAGTGAAGAGGCAGTATAAAATTGTGAAGCATATCAGTAAAGTTAACATGGATCTGTGTACTAAATCCCTGAGTGCTATAGCCAGGGATTACCTCTGTTGGGTAAATTGAATTTAATACTACTTTTCAAGGCGAGAGGGTAAATAGTGAAACTTCCTACTTAAGTAAATAATGTCTAGAAGTATAAGTAGATTCAAAATAGTTTAATATACTATTGATAGATTAGAAATTAAGATGACATTTCACAAATAGCCATCTTTAGGGGTAGATTTCCTATATAGAAACAATCAAGCTCTCTCAAAATGTCTCTTCCTTTTTTATCGGGAAAAAATACTTGGCTTATTTGGACTATTAGTTTTACACTTTGACTTTCTTCTTTTTTATTTGTTCAAGATGTTTAAGTAGTTTTGGAGGTCAAATTTCTTTCTTCTACCAACCCTTTATAATGGATTTGATCTTTTGGGCCTGAGCCTCCATTTACTTCAGGAGGGGCCTTTAAAAATTATTTAAATATTGTTTCATTCAAAGTGAGCATATATATATATATGTAGCACTACTAGGTGCTGTGGAGAATTATGATAAAAATAGTAATATTAATAATAACTAAAATTTATTAGAATTTCCTGTTAGCTGGATACTGTTCTAAGTGGTTTTTTTTGTTTTACTGCACTCCAGCCTGGGTGAAAGAGTAGAGTGATCACAGCACATTGCAGCCTTGAACTACTGGGCTTAGATCCTCCTGTCTCACCCTCCCAGGTAAGGGACTGCAGGCATGCAACACCATGCCTGGCTAATTTAAAAGACACAAATTTTTATTTAGAGAGAGTCTCACTATGTTGCCTAGGCTGGTTTCCAATTCCTGGGCTCAAGTGGCCCTCTTGCCTCAGCCTCCTGATTAGCTGGGATTACAGGTGTGAGCCATTGTGCCTGGCTTGTTCGAAGTGCTTTATGTGTACGAAATCATTTAGATCCTCACCACAAGTTTATGAAATAGGCACTATTATAATCCCCATTTTCCAGTTGACAGGACTGAGGTGAGGAAATGTTAAGAAAAAGTCAGAATTCCATTCAGATATTTGGTTCATACTCTCATCATGAGGCTAAACTGCTTCTCACTACACGTATCTTCATAATAACTTGTGTTTTAAGTCTTGAACTTGTGTTTTAAGTCTGGTAGAGGCATAAGAAGTTTAAAAACAAAGAAACAAAATCCTGAGGAAGTTAGTAAACTTCTGGTGAATGAGAGAAATGATAGAAATCTCTTCTTCCCCTGAAGTTCCAATGTTCTTTGGGGAAGAGGAGATGAGTCTCCTTTTGACAAGTGTTATAAAAGCAGACTGTTTTCACATACGCAAGGGAACCCGATACGTCATTCCTGATGGATATAATAACATGAGTAAATGCTATGATGGGAGGAAATGCCTAGTATGTTGTTCTTGGGTTAATTTGGTACAACAAAGGCAGTTTTGTTGTGAGTCAGTAGAGGGGGTAGTGTAGAAAGGTGGAAGTTAGAAGAGTGCCAGACCCTAAAGGACTAACGATGAGCTTAAAGCACAAAAAGTGTAGCTTTGCCATTAAAATAAAAGTTTGGGGTCTTATTTTTTTCATGTTTCTCCCAGAAATTATTTTTTTGACATTCATTAGCTCAGCAACGTATCTAAATAAAGCTTTTTTTGGTTTCTATTATAATAGATGTTTTTTCCTTTTTCTTCCCTCTGAAAATTATCAGTAGTTAGCATTTTTTGCACATTATTTGAAAGTCTAGATGTTATATGATATTCTTATTGCCAGAGGGACATTCTGTAGGCTCTTTATAAGTGATTTTAGGATTCAGATCCTTATTATACTTTTATTAGCCCTAATATTTTATCCAACTAGAAAATTAAACCTCTTCTTAAAAATTAATTCGTCTAAGTGTCTATAAATTAAAGGAGCAATAAAAGATTCTTTATTTGGTGTCAAAAACTCCTTGTTTCTACAATAGTATAAAACAAAGCCTGTTTTGAAATGTATTTTGCCCGCAGTGTCTGAATTTCAAATCTTCAATAAAATCTGGTTCATGTTACTACCTTTAGCTTGATTTTCTAAAAATAACTGATACTTTAGTATGGTTAATTTTATGCCATCTCATGGCTTGTCCGAAATGCTTTGTATCAGGATTTCAAAGTGTGAACAGATTACCTGCCACATTGATTAAGTTTGTAATTTTGGCTATTTTCCCAGCATCAAGGTCTCGGCTTTGTGTTTATGCAGGAGACTTGTAGCTTAAATTGTACTTTAAGGTTTTGTTTCTTGTTTTTAAATTAATATATGTTTAGTTTCTAGTTTCTTTGTAGCCCTTTACAACTTTAGGTCATAAAATGGGTTTACTCTAATTTCTCTAATAAATTTTTAAATGTATTAAATATGAAATTTAGCAAATTTAATAAATCTTTTTATTCATGTACTATACAGCTCATCTTATATGTAGACATAATAATTGAATGTGAAACTTGTTTCCAATTACACAGATGTCTTAATGTCCACCTGATCATCTCTAACTAAGGATGTGGTTTTTTATTTTGAGATGGCAACAGAAAACAGTGAATTGAGTAATGGGCTTAGCATTGCTGCTGCCTGGTTGTGTATCTTTGGTAAACTTCTTTGGGATTTGGTACTAACTTATAAGTCTTTGCAGTGTAGACAGTTAAATATGACTGAAAGGCATAATAAATTTTAATAGCATATGCCTCTTTTATACCATTCATTTACCCAGTAGAGATTTAAATGACCAGCTGTAAATGTGAAGCACTATTCTTGCCATTATCTTTTTAAAATTTTTTAAAAATTATTTTTAAAAATTATACTTTAAGTTCTAGGGTACATGTGTACAATGTGCAGGTTTGTTACATATGTATACATGTGCCAGGTTGGTGTGCTGCACCCATTAACTCATCATTTACATTAGGTATATCTCCTAATGCTATTCCTCCCCCCTCCCCCCACCCCATGACAGGCCCTGGTGTGTGATGTTCCCATTCCTGTGTCCAAGTGTTCTTATTGTTCAATTCCCACCTATGAGTGAGAACATGTGGTATTTGGGTTTTTGTCCTTGTGATAGTTTGTTGAGAATGATGGTTTCCAGCTGCATCCATGTCCCTATAAAGAACTCATCCTTTTTTATGGCTGCATAGTATTCCATGGTGTATGTGTGCCACATTTTCTTAATCCAGTCTATCATTGATGGACATTTGGGTTGGTTCCAAGTCTTTGCTATTGTGAATAGTATCACAGTCCTGTATGTGTCTTTATAGCAGCATGATTTATAATCCTTTGGGTATATACCCAGTGAGGGGAGGGCTGGGTCAAATGGTATTTCTAGTTCTAGATCCTTGAGGAATTGCAACACTGTCTTCCACAATGGTTGAACTAGTTTACAGTCCTACCAACAGTGTAAAGTGTTCCTGTTTCTCTACATCCTGTCCAGCACCTGTTGTTTCCTGACATTTTAATGATCACCATTCTAACTGGTGTGAGATGGTATCTCATTGTGGTTTTGATTTGCATTTCTCTGATGGCCAGTGATGATGAGCATTTTTTCATGTGCCTGTTGGCTGCATAAATGTCTTCCTTTGAGAAGTGTCTGTTCATATCCTTTGCCCACTTTTTGATGGGGTTGTTTGTTTTTTTCTTGTAAATTTGTTTGAGTTCTTTGTAGATTCTGGGTATTAGCCCTTTGTCAGATGAGTAGATTGCAACAATTTTCTCCCATTCTGTAGGTTACCTGTTCACTCTGATGGTAGTTTCTTTTGCTGGGTAGAAGCTCTTTAGTTTAAATAGATCCCATTTGTCAATTTTGGCTTTTGTTGCCATTGCTTTTAGTGTTTTAGACATGAAGTCCTTGCCCATGCCTATGTCCTGAATGGTATTGCCTAGGTTTTCTTCTAGGGTTTTTATGGTTGTAGGTCTAACATTTAAGTCTTTAATCCATCTTGAATTAATTTTTGTATAAGGTGTAAGGAAGGGATCCAGTTTCAGCTTTCTATATACGGCTAGCCAGTTTTCCCAGCACCATTTATTAAATGGGGAACCCTTTCCCCATTTCTTGTTTTTGTCAGGTTTGTCAAAGATCAGATGGTTGTAGATGTGTGGTATTATTTCTGAGGCTTCTGTTCTGTTCTATTGGTCTATATCTCTGTTTTGGTACCAGTACCATGCTGTTTTGGTTACTGCAACCTTGTAGTATAGTTTGAAGTCAGGTAGAGTGATGCCTCCAGCTTTGTTCTTTTGCCTTAGGATTGTCTTGGCAATGTGGGCTCTTTTTCGGTTCCATATGAACATTAAAGTAGTTTTTTCCAATTCTGTGAAGAAAGTTGTTGGTAGCTTGATGGGGATGGTATCAAATATATAAATTACCTTGGGCAGTATGGCCATTTTCACGATATTGATTCTTCCTATCCATGAGCATGGAATGTTCTTCCATTTGTTTGTGTCCTCTTTTATTTCACTGAGCAGTGGTTTGTAGTTCTCCTTGAAGATGTCCTTCACATGCCTTGTAAGTTGGATTCCTAGGTATTTTATTCTCTTTTAAGCAATTATGAACGGGAGTTCACTCATGATTTGGCTCTCTGTTTGTCTGTTATTGGTGTATAAGAATGCTTGTGATTTTTGCACATTAATTTTGTATCCTGAGACTTTGCTGAAGTTGCTTATCAGCTTGCAGAGGTTTTGGTTGGAGACAATGGGGTTTTCTAACTATACAATTATGTCATTTGCAAACAGGGACAATTTGACTTCCTCTTTTCCTAACTGAACACCCTTTATTTCTTTCTCCTGCCTGATTGCCCTAGGCAGAACTTCCAACACTATGTTGAATAGAAGTGGTGAGAGAGGGTATCCTTGTCTTGTGCCAGTTTTCAAAGGGAATGCTTCCAGTTTTGCCAATGCAGTATGATATTGGCTGTGAGTTTGTCATAAACAGCTCTTATTATTTTGAGATACATCCCATCAATACCTAATTTATTGAGAGTTTTTAGCGTGAAGGGCTCTTCAGTTTTGTCAAAGGCCTTTTCTGCATCTATTGAGATAATCATGTGGTTTTTGTCTTTGGTTCTGTTTATATGCTGGATTACATTTATTGACTTGTGTATGTTGAAACAGCCTTGCATCCCAGGGATGAAGCCCACTTGATCATGGTAGATAAGTTTTTGATGTGCTGCTGGATTCGGTTTGCCAGTATTTTATTGAGAATATTCGCATCGATGTTCATCAGGGATATTGGTCTAAAATTCTCTGTTTTTGTTGTGTCTCTGCCAGGCTTTGGTATCAGGATGATGCTGGCCTCATAAAATGAGTTAGTGAGGATTCCCTCTTTTTCTATTGATTGTAATAGCTTCAGAAGGAATGGTACCAGCTCCTCCTTGTACCTCTGGTAGAATTCGGCTGTGAATCCGTCTGATCCTGGACTTTTTTTGGTTATTAGGCTATTAATTATTGCCTCAATTTCAGAGCCTGCTATTGGTCTATTCAGGGATTCAACTTCTTCCTGGTTTAGTCTTTGGAGAGTGTGTGTGTCCCGGAATTTATCCATTTCATCTAGATTTTCTAGTTTATTTGCATAGAGGTGTTTATAGTATTCTCTGATGGTAGTTTGTATTTCTTTGGGATCGGTGGTGATATCCCCTTTATCATTTTTTGTTGCATCTATTTGATTCTTCTCTCTTTTCTTCCTTATTAGTCTTGCTAGTGGTTCTTTTCAAAAAACCGGCTCCTGGATTCATTGATTTTTGAAGGGTTTTTGTGTCTCTATCGCCTTCTGTTCTGCTGTGATCTTAGTTATTTCTTGCCTTCTGCTAGCTTTTGTGTTTGCTCTTGCTTCTCTAGTTCTTTTAATTGTGATGTTAGGGTGTCAATTTTAGATCTTTCTTGCTTTCTCTTGTGGGCATTTAGTGCTATAAATTTCCCTCTACACACTGCTTTAAATGTGTCCCAGAGATTCTGGTGTGTTGTGTCTTTGTTCTCATTGGTTTCAAAGAACATCTTTATTTCTGCCTTCATTTCGTTATGTACCCAGTAGTCATTCAGGAGCAGGTTGTTCAGTTTCCATGTAGTTGTTGGGTTTTGAGTGAATTTCTTAATCCTGAGTTCTAGTTTGATTGCACTGTGGTCTAAGAGGCAGTTTGTTATAATTTCTGTTCTTTTACATTTGCTGAGGAGTGCTTTACTTCCAACTATGTGGTCAGTTTTCAAATAACTGTGATGTGGTGCTGAGAAGAATGTATATTCTCTTGATTTGGGGTGGAGAGTTCTGTAGATGTCTATTAAGTCTGCTTGGTGCAGAGTTGAGTTCAATTCCTGGATATCCTTGTTAACTTTCTGTCTCGTTGATCTGTCTCATGTTGACAGTGGGGTGTTGAAGTCTCCCATTATTATTGTATGGGAGTCTAAGTCTCTTTGTAAGTCTCTAAGGACTTGCTTTATGAATCTGGGTGCTCCTATATTGGGTTCATATATATTTAGGATAGTTAGCTCTTCCCGATGAATTAATCCCTTTACCATTATGTAATGGCCTTCTTTGTGTCTTTTGATCTTTGATGGTTTAAAGTCTGTTTTATCAGAGACTAGGATTGCAACCCCTGCTTTTTGTTTGTTTTCCGTTTGCTTGGTAGATCTTCCTCCATTCCTTTATTTTGAGCCTGTGTGTGTCTCTGCATGTGAGATGGGTCTCCTGAATACAGCAAACTGATGGGTTTGATTCTTTATCCAATTTGCCAGTCTGTGTCTTCTAATTCGACCATTTAGTCCATTTACATTTGAGGTTAATATTGTTATGTGTGAACTTGATCCTGTCATTATGATATTAGCTGGTTATTTTGCTCGCTAGTTGATGCAGTTTCTAGCATCGATGGACTTTACATTTTGACATGTTTTTGCAATGGCTGGTGCCTGTTGTTCCTTTCCATGTTTAGTGCTTCCTTCAGGATCTCTTGTAGGGCAGGCATGGTGATGACAAAATCTTTAAGCATTTGCTTGTTTGTAAAGGATTTTATTTCTCCTTCACTTATGAAACTTAGTTTGTCTGGACATGAAATTCTGGGTTGAAAATTCTTTTCTTTAAGTATATTGAATATCGGCCCCCACTCTCTTCTGGCTTGTAGAGTTTCTGCCGAGAGATCTGCTGTTAGTCTGATGGGCTTCCCTTTGTGGGTAACCCGAACTTTCTCTCTGGCTGCCCTTAACATTTTTTCCTTCATTTCAACTTTGGTGAATCTGACAATTATGTGTCTTGGAGTTGCTCTTCTCGAGGAGTATCTTTGTGGCATTCTCTGTATTTCCTGAATTTGAATGTTGGCCTGCCTTACTAGGTTGGGGAACTTCTCCTGGATGATATCCTGCAGAGTGTTTTCCAACTTAATTCCATTTTCCCTGTCACTTTCAGGCACACCAATCAGACGTAGATTTGGTATTTTCACATAATACCATATTTCTTGGAGGCTTTGTTCATTTCTTTTTATTCTTTTTTCTCTACACTTCTCTTCTCACTTCATTTCATTCGTTTGATCTTCAATCGCTGATACTCTTTCTTCCAGTTGATCGAGTCAGTTACTGAAGCTTGTGCATTTGTCATGTAGTTCTCATGTTATGGTTTTCATCTCTATGAGTTCTTTTAAGGTCTTCTCTGTATTGATTATTCTAGTTATCCATTCATCCATTCTTTTTTCAAGGTTTTTGGTTTCTTTGCGCTGGTTACGTAGCTCCTCCTTTAGCTCTGAGAAGTTTGATCGACTGAAGCCTTCTTCTCTCAACTTGTCAAAGTCATTCTCCGTCCAGTTTTGTTCCGTTGCTGGTGATGAGCTGTGTTCCTTTGGAGGGGGAGATGCACTCTGATTTTTTGAATTTCCAGCTTTTCTGCCCTGTTTTTTCCCCATCTTTGTGGTTTTATCTGTCTTTGGTCTTTGACGATGGTGACGTACTGATGGGGTTTTGGTGTGGGTGTCCTTTCTGTTTGTTAGTTTTCCTTCTAACAGTCAAGACCCTCAGCTGTAGGTCTGTTGGAGTTTGCTTGAGGTCCACTCCAGACCCTGTTTGCCTGGGTATCAGCAGCGGAGGCTGCAGAAGATAGAATATTGCTGAACAGTGAGTGTTGCTGTCTGATTCTTGCTCTGGAAGCTTTATCTCAGGGGTGTACTCCGCCGTGTGAGGTGTGGGGTGTCAGTCTGCACCTAGTGGGGGATGTCTCCCAGTTAGTCTACTCAGGGGTCAGGGACCCACTTGAGCAGGCAGTCTGTCCATTCTCAGATCTCAACCTCCATGCTGGGAGATCCACTGCTCTCTTCAAACCTGTCAGACAGGGGCGTTTACCTGTGCCGAGGTTTCTGCTGCTTTTTATTTAGCTATGCCCTGTCCGCAGAGGAGGAGTCTATAAAGGCAGGCCGGCCTCCTTGAGCTGTGGTGAGCTCCACCCAATTCAAGCTTCCCGGTGGCTTTGTTTACCTACTTAAGCCTCAGCAATGGCGGGCGCCCCTCCACCAGCCTAGCTGCCACCTTGCAGTTAGATCTCAGACTGCTATGCTAGCAATGAGGGAGGGTGCGTGGGCCTGGTACCCTCTGGGCCAGGTGTGGGATATAATCTCCTGGTGTGCCATTTGCTAAGACCCTTGGTAAAGCGCAGTATTGGGGTGAGAGTTACCCGATTTTCCAGGTGTTGCGTGTCTCAATTTCCTTTGGCTAGGAAAAGGAATTCCCTTCCCCCTTGCACTTCCCCGGTGAGGCGATGCCTTGCCCTGCTTTAGCTCTCGCTGTTCAGGCTGCACCTGCGGACCAGCGCCAACTGTCTGACACACCCCAGTGAGATGAACCCAGTACCTCAGTTGAAAATGCAGAAATCATCCATCTTCTGTGTTGCTCACGCTGGGAGCTGGATGCTGGAGCTGTTCCTATTCTGCCATCTTGGGCACCACCCCCTCCCCCTATATCGTGTCCTCTCTTATTTCCTTGAGCAGTGGTTTGTAGTTCTCCTTGAAGAGGTCCTTCATGTCCCTTGTAAGTTGTACTCATCATCACTGATCATTAGAGAAATGTAAATCAAAACCACAGTGAGGTATCATCTCACACCAATCAGAATGGCGATTATTAAAAAGTCAGGAAGTAATAGATGCAAGTGAGGCTGTGGAGAAACAGGAATGATTTTACACTGTTGGTGGGAGTGTAAATTAGTTCAAGCATTGTGGAAGAGAGTGTGGCGATTCCTCAAGGATCTAGGACTAGAAGTACCATTTGACCCAGAAATCCCATTACTGGTTATATACCCAAAGGATTATAGATCATTCTACTATAAAGACACATGCACATGTATGTTTATTGTAGCACTATCTACAATAGCAAAAAATTGGAACCAACCCAAATTCCCATCAGTGATAGACTGGATAAAGAAAATGTGGCACATACATACCATGGAATACTACACAGCCATAAAAAAGAATGAGATCATGTTCTTTGCAGGGACATGGATCAAGCTGAAAGTCATCACTCTGAGTAAACTAACACAGGAACAGAAAACCAAACACCACATGTTCTCACTTATAAGTGGGAGTTGAACAATGAGAGCCCATTGACACAGGGAGGGGAACATCACACACCGGGGCCTGTCAGGGGATGGGGGGCAAGGGAAGGGATTAGGACAAATACCTAATGCATTTGGGGCTTAAAACCTAGATGATGGGTTGATAGGTGCAGCAAACCACCATGGCACATGCATACCTATGTAACAAACCTGCACATTCTGCACATGTATCCCAGAACTTAAAAAAAAAAAAAAAAAAAGATTTTGTCTCTTCTATAGGTTTCAGAAGCCTGCATTTGAAACTGGGATACCATAATACCAAATCGTGTTCTCCATGCTCTGCTGTGTATTTCTTTTCCTATGACAATGGATGTCTTTGACTGAATTGGTGCAGGGAAGGTATGTGGAGGGGACAGGAAAATGGTGTGGACTAAGGAAACTTGCTTCCTGGAGGTATTCCACTACAGCTCTACTACTGTCTTCACAGATAAGTGAGAACTGCATATGCTTGGAGAACTGGGAAGTCCAGGGTAAATTCTGTCATTTTAGATTATTAAAATCTAACTGTAAGAAGTGCTTTTACTGAGGAGAGAAAGAAAGGCATAACCAAGGAAGCTGCTGTCTCACTAGTATCTGTATTTCATCCTAAAGATGTCTCTTTGTCTTGTAGAATTTCCTCCAGATATCAGTTTTAGAAAAGCCATATTATCGTTTCCTAATTAACTTTCACACACACATACACACACACACACACACACACACATATATTTTTTGAGACAGGGTGTCACTGTGTTGTCCAGGCTGGGGTGCATGGAATGCAGTGTGGTGATCTTGGCTCATTGCAACATCCACCTCCCAGGCTCCAGCCATCTCCCACCTCAGGCTCCTGAGGAGTTGAGAATACAGGTGTGCGCCACCACACTCAGCTAATTTTTGTATTTTTAGTAGAGTTGGGGTTTCGCTATGTTAGCCAGGTTGATCTTGAACTCCTGGCCTCAAGTGATCCTCCTGCCTCAGCCTCCCAAAGTGCTGCGATTACAGGTGTGAGCCACCGTGCCTGGCCTTTGAAATATTATTATAGGAAAAAGAAGAGATGAACTTTATGTAGAGGAGAACTTTAATTTATGCTGGGACTCTACCTAAAAGATAATCCTTTATTCATGCGTAAGATGAAATTGAGAGGTAAATTGGATAACTTATACTGTTGCGTTTAAAAAATTTTAACATATGTATAATTTTTTTGTGTTTATCTCATTTTAGCCTACATAAGTTGTACTTTATACAAATCTAGGTTTCAGATAACTATATGCAAAGAAATAATTTAATAGGATTATTTTAAAGCCATTGTTGTTAGAAAACATAATACCTTTGAAATTACTTCTCATGTAAGGTATATAGGCATTTCTGTGATCACATTAGAAATACAGTGTCTTGGCCGGGTGCGGTGGCTCATGCCTGTAATCCCAGCACTTTGGGAGGCCGAGGTGGGCGGATCACGAGGTCAGGAGATTGAGACCATTCTGGCTAACATGGTGAAACCCCATCTCTACTAAAAATGCCAAAAATTAGCCGGGCGTGGTGGCGGGCGCCTGTACTCCCAGCTACTCGGGAGGCTGAGGCAGGAGAATGGCGTGAACCCAAGAGGTGGAGCTTGCAGTGAGTGGAGATTGCGCCACTGCGCTGCAGCCTGGGCGACAGAGCAAGACTCCGTCTCAAAAAAAAAAGAAAAAGAAAAAAGAAATACAGTGTCTTCTGTCCAGTTTAGAATAGAAATTTTCCTTTTCTTTGCTTTCTTCCTACTACTTAGATTTCCATGTTTGGTAGAACAAATTATAAGAGAAAATATTTGAAATGTCATATACACAAGTAAATGTTTAAATATTAGAAATTTTTCTGGTTTTCAGATATTTTGAATTGCTGAATCGTTCTGTAAATTAAAATTCTTAGAGTAGTTACCACAGAGTAATTATTTGAAAGTCACTGAAAGCAAGAGACATGCTTAATGTAAATATTTATTGCACTATTGTACATTTTTCTACCTCATAAAAATGAGAACAGCAGTCTGTACTTTTCTACTTCGTTATTCATAAGTCTATCGGAGAAATGTATATTTTGTTTGCTTATTATCTCCATGCTACAAATAGCCTGGAAATTCTTTAAATGGGGCTAGTGATGTATTATGGATACTTGTTAAGTGGCATAGAAATTTCACTTTTTATGTTTTTGCATAAAGAGTATAAGATCAGTAGTACATGTTTCTTCAGCTCTACCCAGAGAAGGGAAACGTAGGGAGGAAAATGAAGTTTGCAAAATATTTCATAGTAGGCTGTTTCTGAAAGTAACTTCAGACTTACAGAAGTTTAAAAATAGTACAAAGAATCCCATATACCCATCACCCAATTCCTGAAATGTTAATATTTTACCATATTTGTTCATTATGTCTCTATTCTCCAAGTATTATATATGCCATTATATGCATAATATATAATATGTAGCATTTTATATAGATATAGGGCATGTATGCACTATATATTTTTTTCTGAGCCATGTAAAGAGTAAAATGCAGACACAATGTGCTTTTACTCCTAATACTTCAGTGCGTATTCCCTCATGAATGGACATTTTCTTCTATATAGCTAATGTACACTTCTACACTTTTCAAAATCAGAACATTTACGTTGATACCATACTATGACACGATCTGCAGACCATTTTCCAATATGCCAGTTGTTCCACTCTGTCCTTTAGTACAAAAGAAAGAAGATTTTTTTTTTTTCCTGGTCTGGGAGCTAATCCTGGAGCACATGTTACATTTAGTTGTCATTTCTTTTTTAATCTTGAACGGTTCCTCAGTCATTCTTTATCTTTTATAATCTTGACATTTTTGAAGAATACAATCCATTTATTTTGCAGAGTTTCCCTTAGTTCAGGTGTATCTGGTTTTTCCTTACAAGATTAATTTTATGCATTTTTGGTCAGAATACCACAGAAGTACTGTACATCTTACCAGAAAGCCCTAAGAGGATTTTGATTCTTCCCTGCAAATGCGTTTTCTAAATGATCAGTTTTAATATTATATGGAAAGCCGAGTCAGAGATTCTCATATATGTCAAGATATTATAAATGTTCCTGTTATATTTATTCTCTGATTGTTCTTTCTCAAGAAAATGTGTGGCCTTTCAGGTAGCTCTTACAGAGTGGAAGTTACTACATAAAATTAGGATGGCGGGGGTGGGCGGGGGTGGGCGGGGAAGAGCTTTATTAAAGCTTTAGGTTTAAGCTTTTGAATATGTGTTGTATATAAATGAACATGGGCATCATGATGCAGGGATTGGGCCTTTAAACCCTTGGCCAAGAATGGTATAAATTATTCTTGGAGTACTTCTGCTAAAACACTGAAATCAGTGTACTACTCTCCTTTTAGAAGTTTTACATCCTTCCAAGGCACAGTTTTTTTTGGGGACAGAGTTTTGCTCTGTCGCCCAGCCTGGAGTGCATTGGTGCAATCACAGCTCATTTCAGGCTCTACTTCCCAGGCTCCAGCAGTCCTCCCACTTCAGCCTCCTGAGTAGCTGGGATTACAGGTGTGCACCATCATGCCCAGCTAGTTTTTGTAGAAACGGGGTTTCGCCATGTTGCCCAGGCTGGTCTCTAGCTCAATCGATCCGTGCTCCTCAGCCTACCAAAGTGCTGGGATTACAGACGTAAGCCACCATTCCTGGCTTCCAAGGCAGGCATTTAAATGTAATAAATAGGGAGGTAAGCGAGAACCCTGTTGGACCTGGTAGAAGCAAACAAACATTTATTAGGACTATTGTATTGTTTAAAATATTAGCCCCTTCTATATTCATGTCTTGTTCTTACTGCGTCTTAGAATTATTAAAAAAACCTACTCTATAGTTTATTTGGCTCATATCTCAGCAGTAATAAAATTAGTTAATAGTATTGGCATCATGGTTCTTTGTGCATTCCTCCCTTATCCCACCCCACAAATTGATTTCAAATGATCTCTTGCTCTAGTCTAAGAATGTTTATAGTGATTATGAAAAGTTCAGACTCTGGCTTTAACATATATAATTGTTTCTTTATCTGCAAACAAAAGAGAATGAGTTTGTTTAAACTGGAAAGACTCCAAGAGTAGTCTGGGAATTTTGCTCCATTCCTTGAAATTCCTATAATAAAATAAACATGTCTCATGTTTTATTTTTATAATTTTTTAAACATTAGTATAGAATGACACTCCTTATATTCTGTATCAAAAAATTAGTTACATTTTCAGTAGTAACCTCTAGGTAATTTTTGGCATTAAGATCTACATTACAAAATAATTTGACGGTATAATTTATAATCACTTATGCTAAAATCACCGATTTGAAATTATGTATGAGGCTTTCAAAGTTTATAGTGCTTTGGAAAATATTTAAATGTTTCTTTGCTTACATATCTTTATTAGAAGCTGTAGAATATATCATATAGTTGTCAAGGATGCTGATGGATACTTAATATTTAAAGGTGACTTATCTAAAGTTACTCAGCTGTCCAGGACTAGAATCTGGGCCTTTTGGTAACAGTTTGTTGCTCTCTTGCTTAAATGATGATTGAATTCATTAGAATGTCTCTATTTTTATAGCTGTATCCACGGTCCTGTGAAAATACTGTGTGTGTGCTTATACATATATGTACACCTGTAAGTACAAAGTAGAAAATGAAAGTTCATTTTCTGCATTTGTCAATTCTAGTCCCCAGAGATAAGCTTTATTAATATGTTGTCTCATGTTTGGTCACACTGTTTTCTCTGTATTCATAAGCATACCTGTGAAACAAAAATTTTTTTTCTTTTTTTAGAATTATACTTCAACTTCTGGGGTACATGTGCAGAACATGCAGTTTTGTTACATAGGTATACATGTGCTGTGGTGGTTTGCTGCACCCATCAACCCATCAAATACCTAAGAGAAATTAGGTATTTTTCCTAATGCTATCCTTCCCCTAGCCCCCCACCCCCTGACAGGCCCCAGTGTGTGATGTTCCCCTCTCTGTGTCCATGTGTTCTCCTTGTTCAACTCCCACTTATGAGTGAGAACATGCAGTGTTTGGTTTTCTGTTCCTGTGTTAGTTTGCTGAGAATGATGGTTTCCAGCTTCATCCACATCCTGCAAAGACATGAACTCATCCTTTTTTATGGCTGCATAGTATTCCATGGTATGTATGTGCCACATTTTCTTTATCCAGTCTATCATTGATGGGCATTTGGGTTGGTTCCAAGTCTTTGCTATTGTGAATAGTGCCACAATAAACATACATGTGCGTATGTCTTTATAGTAGCATGATTTATAATCCTTTGGGTACATACCCAGTAATGGGATGGCTGGGTCAAATGGTATTTCTAGTTCTAGATCCTGGAGGAATCACCACACTGTCTTCCACAATGGTTGAACTAATTCACACTCCCACCAACAGTGTAAAAGCATTCCTATTTCTCCACATCCTCTCGAGCATCTGTTGTTTCCTGACTTTTTAATGATCGCCATTCTAACTGGTGTGAGATGGTATCTCATTGTAGTTTTGATTTGCGTTTCTCTGATGACCAGTGATGATGAGCATTTTTCATGTTTGTTGACTGCATAAATGTCTTCTTTTAAGAAGTGTCTGTTCATATCCTTTGCCCACTTTTTGATGGGGCTATTTGATTTTTTTCTTGTAAATTTGTTTAAGTTCTTTGTAGATTCTGGATATTAGACCTTTGTCAGATGGATAGAATGCAAAACTTTTCTCCCATTCTCTAGGTTGCCTATTCACTCTGATGGTAGTTTCTTTTGCTGTGCAGAAGCTCTTTAATTAGATCCCATTTGTCAATTTTGGCTTTTGTTGCCATTGCTTTTAGTGTTTTAGTCATGAAGTCTTTGCTCATGCCTATGTCCTGAATGGTATTGCCCAGGTTTTCTACTAGGATTTTTATGATTTTAGGTCTTACATTTAAGTCTTTAATCCACCTTGAGTTGATTTTTGTATAAGGTGTAAGGAAGGGGTCCAGTTTCAGTTTTCTGCATATGACTAGCCAGTTTTCCCAACACCATTCATTACATAGGGAATCTTGTCCCCATTCCTTGTTTTTGTCAGGTTTGTCAAAGATCAGATGGTTGTAGATGTGTGGTATTATTTCTGAGGCCCCTGTTCTGTTCCATTGGTCTATATATCTGTTTTGGTACCAGTACCATGCTGTTTTGGTTACTGTAGCCTTGTAGTATAGTTTGAAGTCAGGTAGCATGATGCCTCCAGCTTTGTTCTTTTTGCTTAGGGTTGTCTTGGTGATGCAGGTTCTTTTTTTGGTTCCACATGAACATTACAGCAGTTTTTTCCAATTCTGTGAAGAAAGTCCTTGGTAGCTTGATGGGGATGGCATTGAGTCTATAAATTACTTTGGGCAGTGTGGCCATTTTCACGATATTGATTCTTCCTATCCATGAGCATGGAATATGTTTCCATTTGTTTGCGTCCTCTCTTATGTCCTTGGGCAGTGGTTTGTAGTTCTCTTTGAAGAGGTCCTTCACATCCCTTGTAAGTTGGATTCCTAAGTATTTTATTCTCTTTGAAGCGATTGTGAATGGGAGTTCACTCATGATTTGGCTCTCTGTGTGTCTAAGAATGCTTGTGATTTTTGCACATTGATTTTGAATCTTGAGACTTTGCCGAAGTTGCTTATCAGCTTAAGGAGATTTTGGGCTGAGATGATGGGGTTTTCTAAATATACAATCATGTCATCTGCAAACAGACACAGTTTGACTTCCTCTCTTCCTATTTGAAAACCTTTATTTCTTTCTCTTGCCTGATTGCCCTAGCCAGAACTTCCAGCACTATATTGAAAAGGAGTGGTGAGAGAAGGCATCCTTGTCTTGTGCCACTTTTCAAAGGGAATGCTTCCAGTTTTTGCCCATTCACTATGCTATTGGCTATGAGTTTGTCATACATAGCTCTTATTTTTTTGAGATACATTCCATCAATACCTAGTTTGTTGAGAGTTTTTAAGCATGAAGTGGTGTTGAATTTTGTCGAAGGCCTTTTCTGCATCTATTGAGATAATCGTGTGGTTTTTGCCATTGGTTCTGTTTATGTGATGGATTGCATTTATTGACTTGCCTATGTTGAACCAGCCTTGCATCCCAGGGATGAAGCTGACTTGATCGTGGTGGATAAGCTTTTTGATGTGCTGCTAGACTCAGTTTGCTAGTATTTTACTGAGGATGTTTACATTGATGTTCATCAGGGATATTGGCCTGAAATTTTTTTTTTATTGTTTGTCTGCCAGGTTTTGGTTTGGTATTATGCTGGCCTCATAAAATGAGTTAGTGAGGATTCCCTCTTTTTCTATTTTTGGAATAGCTTCTGAAGGAATGATACCAACTCCTCTTTGAACCTCTGGTAGAATTTGGCTGTGAATCCGTCTGGTCCTGGACTTTTTTGGTTGGTAGGCTATTAATTACTGCCTCAATTTCAGAGCTTGTTATTGGTCTATTCAGGGATTTGACTTCTTCCTGGTTTAGACTTGGGAGGGTGTATATGTCCAGGAATTTATCCATTTCTTGTACGTTTTCTAGTTTATTTGCATAGCGATGTTTGCAGTGTTCTCTGATGGTAGTTTGTATTTCTGTGGGATTGGTGGTGATATCCCCTATATCATTTTTCATTGCATCTATTTGATTCTTCTCTCTTTTCTTATTAGTCTGGCTAGCAGTCTATCTATTTTGTTGATCTTTTCAAAAAACCAGCTTCTGGATTCATTGATTTTTTTGAAGGGTTTTTTTTGTGTCTCTATCTCCTTCAGTTCTGCTCTGATCTTAGTTATTTCTTGTCTTCTGCTAGCTTTTGAATTTGTTTGCTGTTGCTTCTCTAGTTCTTTTAATTTTGATATGAGGGCGTCAATTTCAGATCGTTCCTGCTTTCTCTTTTGGGCATTTAGTGCTGTAAATTTCCCTCTACACACTGGTTTAAATCTGTCCCAAAGATTCTGGTACAGTGTGTCTTTGTTCTCATTGGTTTCAAAGAGCATCTTTATTTCTACCATCATTTTGTTAATTACCCAGTAGTCATTCAGGACCAGGTTGTTCAGTTTCCATGTAGTTGTTGAGTTTTGAGTGAATTTCTTAATCCTGAGTTCTGGTTTGATTGCACTGTGGTCTGAGAAGCAGTTTGTTATAATTTCTGCTCTTTTGCATTTGCTGAGGAGTGTGTTACTTCCAATTATGTGGTCAAGTTTAGAATAAGTGCATTGAGGTGCTGAGAAGAATGTGTATTCTGTTGATTTGGATTGGAGAGTTCTGTAGATGTCTATTAGGTCTGCTTGGTCCAGGGCTGAGTTCAAGTCCTGAATATCCTTGTTAATTTTCTGTCTCATTGATCTAATAATGACAGTAGTGTATTAAAGTTTCCTACTATTATTGCGTGGGCATCTAAGTCTCTTTGTAGGTCTTTAAGA
This sequence comes from Papio anubis, assembly GCF_008728515.1. Taxonomy (NCBI): domain Eukaryota; kingdom Metazoa; phylum Chordata; class Mammalia; order Primates; family Cercopithecidae; genus Papio; species Papio anubis. The sequence continues at coordinate 44,199,033 of NC_044988.1, read as the reverse complement.
GCCTGCATTATGAATTTGGGTGCTCCTCTATTGGGTGCATATATATTTAGGATAGTTAGCCCTTCTTGTTGCATTGATCCCTTTACCATTATGTAAAACCCTCCTTTGTCTCTTTTGATCTTTATTGGTTTAAAGTCTGTTTTATCAGAGATTATGATTACAACTCCTGTGTTTTTTGTGTTTTCCATTTGCTTGGTAAATATTCCTCCATCCCTTTATTTTGAGCATATGTGTGTCTTAGCACATGAGATGGGTCTCCTGAATACAACACACTGATGGGTCTTGACTCTTTATCCAGTTTGCCAGTCTGTGTCTTTTAATTGGGGCATTTAACTCATTTACATTTAAGATTAATATTTTTATGTGTTAATTTAATCCTGTCATTATGATGCTAGCTGGTTGTTTTGCCTGTTAGCTGATGCAGTTTCTTCGTAGAGTCGATGGACTTTACAATTTGGTATGTTTTTGTGGTGGGTGGTACCGGTTGTTCCTTTCTATGTTTAGTGCTTCCTTCAGGAGCTCTTGTAAGGCAGGCCTGGTGGTGACAAAAATCTCTCAGCATTTGCTTGTTTGTAAAGGATTTTATTTCTTCTTCACTTATGAAGCTTATTTTGGCTGGATATGAAATCCTGGTTTGAAAATTCTTTAAGAATGTTGAATATTGGCCCCCACTCTCTTCTGGCTTGTCGGGCTTCTGCTGAGAGATCTGCTGTTAGTCTGATGGGCTTCCCTTTGTGGGTAACCTGACCTTTCTCTCTGGCTACCCTTAACATTTTTTTCTTCATTTCAACCTTGGTGAATCTGAAGATTATGTGTCTTAGGGTTGCTCTTCTCAAGGAGTATCTTTGTGGTGTTCTCTGTATTTCCTGAATTTGAATGTTAGCCTGTCTTGCTAGGTTGGGGAATGTCTCCTGGATAATATACTGAAGAGTGTTTTCCAACTTAGTTCCATTCTCCCCATCACTTTCAGGCACATCAATCAAATGTAGGTTTGGTCTTTTCACATAGTCCCATATTTCTTGGAGGCTTTGTTTGTTACTTTTTATTCTTTTTTCTCTATTCTTGTCTTCTTGTTTATTTCATTAAGTTGATCTTCAATCGCTGATATTCTTTCTTCCACTTGATTGATTCAGCAGCTATTGACACTTCTTCATGAAGTTCTTGTGCTGTGTTTTTCAGCTTCATCAGGTCATTTATGTTCTCTACACGATTTTGTTTAACCCTTTTCAAGGTTCTTAGCTTCCCTGCATTGGGTTAGAACATGAAGCATAATTTTTAAACCAAAATAAATTTTACACAGTAATTTGCATATAAAAATGCTGGGATCTACAGGCACTGGCCCTTGTGCCTGGCAAAAAAACTACTTAATATAATTGTAGCATAAGTTGTCTTATATCAGACTATACTATTGATCATACCTGTATTCTTCCTTCAGTAACTAGCTGCATTATAGCGTATCTAACATGGCATGTAAATGTACATAATTTAATTCATTGACAATAGATGATACATTTACATTGGTATGAATTTTTCGGTATTACAAATAATGGTTCAATAAAATATTTAAGCTTTTGTGCACTTGTGACATTAATTCCTAGAAGTAGAACCCTTATATTTTGACAAGTATTTCCAAATTGCCTCCCAAAATGCTTGTATCTCTTTACTTCCACTGTCAAGTCTAATAATATTCACTCGGGATCATCATATTTCTTACCAAGCCTGTTTTTTACAGTCTAAACTGTTTTCCTTTTAAAAAGATTATAATATATTGCACCTGGAAGTCAGGGACAGTTTTTTTTTTTTTTAAATTATCTTTGTATCTTTGACACTGTATAGAAAAGTGCTATTTATATAAAAAAATTCTGAATAGAAGTCTTCAGTTGTAAAGTCTGCTGTACACACTTTAGATCAGGAATTGACAGACTATGAGCCATGTGCCAAATCCTGTGCTTCACCTGTTCTGTAAATAAAGTTTTATTGGAACACATTCAGACTCATTCATGTACATATTATCTATGATTTGTTTTGTGCTGCTATGGCAGAATTGAGTTGTTGCAACCGTGTGGCATCCAAAGCCTAAAATATTTACTCTAGCTCTTTGCCAACCTGTTTTAGATTATAAGCACTTTGGCATTAATATGTTTTTGTTTTCTTTCTATAGCACATAGTAAGATGTTCTGCCCACATTGTGTGTAATTTATGGATTTATTCAAGGATTTATGCAAGTGTAGTTGCAAGAAAACAAAAAAAAACCTAGAAGTGAACTTGCTAGATTGAAGAGCATCTGTGTATATTAAATTTTGTTAGTTTTTGCCTTCCCAAAGGGATTATTCCGGTTCATATTTAAACTACTAATTTTGTGATAGGGCCTCTTTCTTTAAACTTCGCTAACTTAGTGCATTCACACGCTTTATCTTTATAATCTGATAGACGAAAATGATATCGTGGATTTGATTTGCATTTCTTTTTATGTGTTAGATTGAGCTTATTTTCATATTTAAAAGCCACTTGTGTTTCTTTTTCTTAAGCTATCTTTTAATGTCCTTCCTGATACATTTCTCAAGTCTGTGATACTCATATAAGATATATAGTGAACATGTGCCAAGTTAATTTGACTCTACTGAGGGAACCAACCTGATGACAGGGCTGATTCAGAGGAGGATGTATGAGACTGAAGTGTGTATCATCAGTGAAAGAAAGCAAATTCTTGCAGGGCAAAAACAAATAAAACCACAACTCTAAGGGTTATTTTTGCTACTGGACATAATTCATTTGTATTTTAGCAGATACAAATTACTATTTTCAGTATATCTTTTACAAATCATTTTCTATACAGAGTCTATTCCCTAATCAGTAGTAAATAGTCTTTTAAAATTTTCCAGAGCATCAGGTGATATTATGCAGGCTAATTGTGTTGACATTTGGGTTTGACTTTAAAAGGACACGCCGTAATCTTTTGGCCTTATTTCCAAGTTTAGGATAATTTTTCTTAACATTTTTCTCTAATTGAAATGATTTCAAGTGATATCATTTCTGTATGACTTAATGAACTTCTCAGAAGGTCACATAGCTCACTATTGTCTCTTCAAAAACATTCATCTTTCCTTTTTTCCTCTGTAGGAACTCATTATACAATGACAAACGGAGGCAGCATTAACAGTTCTACACATTTACTGGATCTTTTGGATGAACCAATTCCAGGTGTTGGTACATATGGTGATTTCCATACTATCGATTGGGTGCAAGACAAATGTAAAGACAGAGAAAGGCATAGATGAGGAAGTGTTTTTAGTAATTTAAGAAAATATAGTGCATAATTAGATCATTTAGTAACGTATTTCTGCCAATGATCTCAGGCTGCCAAAATATGTTTACATTTAGTATAAGTAAATGTCTACATTTCATACGTGATAAATATTTTTTTCTTTTTCTGTGTTAACTTTTTAAAGTTTACTTATGCCCCATATATTTCCAGAAAGGATTTCAGGTAGCTAAAAAAACAAGGAAATACAGTAGGAAGACAAAATAAGAAGGAAAGGGAAAAATACAGCACAGGAGCTGGGGGAAAGACCAAGCCAAGTTCAAGATATGGAGGTCAGCATGATTTTTGGTTTTGAGCAGTCCAGAAGCTAAGGCAAAAAAAGGAAACTCATTGCATAACTCTTACCTATTGAAAAAGAAGAAATCTACTGGGGGCAGATAGTTTTGTGGGGTTTTACTGTTTTCTTTTATCCCCTTTTCCAGTATTCGATTCTGAGATATTTCTCTGGATCCTTTTGGTTTGTGGTCATGACTTACTGCTAATGTAATCCAAAGTACTTTATTTATTTATTTATTTATTTATTTATTTATTTGAGACGGAGTCTCACTCTTTTGCCCAGGCTGGAGTGCAGCGGCGTGATCTTGGCTCACTGCAACCTCCGCCTCCTGGGTTCAAGTGATTCTCCTGCCTCAGCCTCCTGAGTAGCTGGGACTACATATGTGTGCCAATATGCCTAGTTTTTATACAAAATACATTTTTTAAAAAACAAAAAATGTGTATTTTTTGAGACAAAGTCTCATTCTGTTGCCCAGACTGGAGTGCAGTGGTACAATCTTGGCTCACTGCAACCTCTGCCTCCCAGGTTCAAGCGATTCTTGTAATCAGCCTCCCAAGTAGCTGGAATTACAGGTGTGTGCCATCGTGCCAAGTTAATTTTTGTATTTTTAGTAGAGATGGGATTTCGCCATGTTGGCCAGGCTAGTCTCAAACTCCTGGCCTCAAGTGATTCGCTGACCTCAGCCTCCCAATGTAGAAAATATTTTAGAAAAATAAAATCCCAAATCTCAAAAGGCCCTATATAATTTTGGTATTGGAAATTTACTTGTCAATGAAAATGACTATTTACACAAATTAATTATAAGCTTCCATGTTAATGTATACATGTGTGTGAAACCTGAACTTGAAATTATACTATATTGTGTATGAAAGGTACAGCTTCTGAGATTCATCAGATGATATATACCTTTAGGGCGTATCTAAAAATACAGTACATGAGATCAGTGCTTTAATCCAGTGATTCTTAAACTTTTTGGTGTCAGATCCCCTTGAAACTCTTTAAAAATATTGAAGACCCCCAAGGAGCCTTGGTTTACGTGGTTTTATCAATGGATATTTACCATATTAGACACTAAAACTGAGGACTTTTTAAAAAAACTGATTCATTTTAAAATAACAGTAACAAAATCCATTACATGTTAACATAAATAACATTTTTACAAAAATATTTTTTCAAAAAAAACTTGCTGAGAGAATGACATTGCACTATATTTGTTATAAATCTCATTATTGTCTGGCTTAATAAAACACTGCTGGATTCTCATATCTACTTTTGCATTCAGTATGTTATATGTTGTTTTTATGGAAGTTTATGAAGAAAATATAACCTTATACACAGATAATATAGTTGGAAAAGCTATTGAGTATTACAATAGTCTTTTAAGATTATTGCAAATATTCTTCTTTGATACTACATCAAAGTGACAGTTGTTAGTTTCTTAAAGATTAGTTGGAAGATGTGCTTTGAAACTGCATCAATGAACTTTGTCTTCTGTTACATTAAAATCCATTGATTTTAAACCTTGAACTTGGAATATATGATTTTGGCAGTGATCATTTGGAAAATATTGATTCACTGATTTATGTGGATCTTTTACATGTTGACACTTTTATTGTATAATACAATATTTTAAAATTCACATTTGTTAATTTTACCTTTGATCTCTTCAGAAAAGTCTCTAAGTATTGGGAACCTATCCTCACAGTGATAGATACAAGTTTTCTAAAATTCTAATTTTTACTAGAGGGCTCAAATTTTATCATTGGAAACAAATACACTTTTTTTTTTTTTTTTTTACTTAAAAATGACAGGATTGCTTTGTTTCATTTTTGAGAAAACACCTGTCAAATTCCCAAGTTTGAAAAAGCATAATTTGATGTAACTCTTTCAAGTAAAAACGGTATTCCATGTAAGCGTCTAGTTTATTTTGCAACTCAGATAAATTACACAAGTGCTTTTCTTTAGGACATAACCTCATAATTCCACATGCAGCAGACATATGTAGTTATGCATAGTTACTTATGCATAGTTCTTATTTAATCACACAAAATATTAAAAAGACTCAGTGATTGAAGCGTAGCAATTTTTACTCCTTCATCAAAGATGCTCTTATTTGAAACTGGCATTTTATTTATTTATTTGTTTGTTTGTTTATTTTTACTGGGAAGCATGGCAGTCAAGAATGTAATGACTGCCAGTACATTTGAGTGCCACTGCCTGATTTTTGCTAAGGAGCCAGCAGTTTTGCCATTGGTTTTGCATTTTCAGTAAAAATATTAACACAGTGAAAAAGGCACATAATGTCTTGTATTATTTTGTAAACAGTATTTTCCAGCGATCCTCTGCCTCAACCTTCTAAAGTACTAGGATTACAGTCATGAGCCACCATGACCTGCCTGTTTTGGTTTCGTTTGGTCTCAGTTTTCTCTAAAATTTTATGAACATAGTGTCATGGATACTCTCCAGCTACCACACTTTAAAATACACTTAAATCCCAACCTGAATACTGATAATGTCTCTGAATGTATACTTCTAAATATGATTGTATTTACCTAATGATCATACAAGACACAGGACTTACAGTGTGAAAAGGTCTCAGGGATCCTCCAAGGTGTCTGCGGACCGCACCTTGAAAATCACTATTTTAATCCAAAGTGCCTAGATCAGACACACTATAAATCCTGTGTCTTGTATGATCATTAGGTAAATAGAGTTGGGATTTAAGTGTATTTTAAAGTACCTGGAGAATATCCATGACACTATGTTCATAAAATTTTAGAGAAAACTGAGACCAAAGGAAACCAAAACAGGCTGATCATAGTGGCTCATGCCTGTAATTCCAGTGCTTTGGAAGACTGAGGCAGAGGATCGCTGGATCCCAGGAGTTTGAGAAAGCCTGGGCAAATATGGAGACTCTATCTCTACACAACAAAACAAAAACTAGCTGGGTATAGTGTCTTGTGCCTGTAGTCCTAGCTACTTGGGAAGCTGAGGCAAGAGGATCCCTTGAGCCTGGGAGTTTGAGGTTACAGTGAGTTATGATTGCCTCACTGCCCTCCAACCTGGATGATAGAGCAAGACCCTGTCATCCTTCAAAACAAACTAAAACACTTTTTTCTCTGAGTATGTTAATGGTTAGTCTTCAGTCTTTAAAAGCATTGCAAATAATATAGCAATATATGAAGTAGCCAATACGTGTCCTAGCTAATTTTGTTAATCATCTAGACCAATCAAATATTTTTTGACATTTTGATCCATGCTTATATAAACAAAAATTTTTAAAACTGGAAAATTCCACACATTTATATTCTTCCTATTGTTCTTAAAACATTCTTTTTTTTTTTTGATTAAAGTCTTGCTCTGTCACCCAGGCTGAAGTGCAGTGGTGTGATGAAGTGCAGTGGTGTGATGAAGTACAGTGGTGTGATGTCGACTTACTGCAACCTTTGCCTTCCAGGCTCAAGCAATTCTCATGCTTCGGCCTCCCAAGTAGCTGGGATTACAGGTGTGCACCACCACACCTGGCTAATTTTTGTAGTTTCAGTAGAGATGGGTTTTCGTCATATTGGCCAGGCTAGTCTCAAACTTACGGCCTCAAGTGATCTGCCTGTCTCGGCCTTCCAAAATGCTGGGATTACAGGTGGGAGCTACTGTGCCTGACCTACATTAAATTTTAAAGTCTTTCTACGTCAGTACATATACGCAACCTAATTCTTTTTTTCTGTGACTTCTTTGTTATACTTGTAGCCTTCCTACCCCAGATTATTTTGAAGCAAGTTGACATTCTGTACTTTCAAATGTTACTATTTCAGTATTTTACAAAATGGTAGCAGTTTAATTGTTGTTCCTTTTTTATTTATTAGCTTGCATATTTCCATAGAGAGTTTACCCCACATCAACCATTTGGATTCCCTGAAGTACAGATGGTACAGAAAAGGGAGAAATCTTGAAATACTAGGTTCCTTAGCATCCTCAAAGTTGACCAATGAGATTTTTTTGCTTGTTTGGTTGTTGTTTCTGTGTCTTCATGGACTCATGGATTTAAGTATATTTGTGTTTTAATCATCACAGTTATTATCGTTATTGATGTTCATGTTATTCCATTTCAGATTAGTGGGAGCTTGTTTAGTTTGCTATCTTTGTCCTTTGTCATGCCCTTAGATAATCCTAATCCTAATCCTAATTCATCGTAGACATTTCCTGCAGTAAACCTGGAATCAGCCATTTCTCCAAGGAGCTCTGATTCCATTGAAGGAAAATATAATACAGGTACAATCTGGGCACTAGGTGGTACTTGTTATTTCTGAGTTGGCAATTGTTTCTAACCTTCTAAGTATATATGACTCTTCTAATTTAAATTCATAACTATAGGGCTAAACCTCTATTCTTAAATCTGCATTTCCTTTAAGTCTTGCCAAAAATCTGAACATCACAGTCATTTCATTTACCTCACAATACACACATACGACATTGTCAGAATAACAGTACCAACACCATCACCAACATTATGCCCACTGAAAAATTTTAGGTAATCTGCCTCCAGCTTCCCAGTTAGCTGGGACTGCAGGTGCACACCACCGTGCCTGGCTAATATATATATGTATATATATTTTTGAAGAGACTGGCTCTTGCTATGTTACCCAGGCTGGTCTGAAACTCCTGGCCTCAAACATTCCTCCTGCCTTTGCCTTCCAAAGTGCAGAAATTACAGGCGTGAGCCACTGTGTCTGGCCTACCCTTTATTTATTCCACCACAGTTTTACATACAAATTACTTTGTCGTAAAGTCCCTTGGGATAGTTTCTTCTGTGTCATTATGTTACCACTTAGATGTACCTTTGATTCATTTAATTTACTTCAATTTTTAAGATTTGCTTTTTAGATTTAGTTTTTTTTTTTTTTATAAATATATGAAACATTTCCATGGTTCCAAAGTTAAACATACAAAACAAGTATGTTCAAAGAAGTCTAGTTTCTATCTCTGTCCCATCCAACCTGTTGTCTTCTTCCCCTTAAAGTAATAATTTACATTTTTAACTTTATGGTTTATCTTCTGATTTTTAAAAATATAGGCGCATATATATAATTCCTGACTTTTAGCATACTTTTAGGCATCTTGCCGTTTTCCTGCATAACACTACATCTATCTGATTCTTTTTTAATTGCTGAAGAATTTTTCATTACAGAGGTATACTGCAATTTATTTATGTGATGCTATATTGAAGAACATTTAAATGATTTCCAGATTTTTGTTAGGAACAGTGTTGATTGAATTCTCTGTACGTGTATCTTTTTTACTTGGTACACTATCAAGCAGCTACTTAAGTGACCTGATTGTGGTGCTGTGCAAGCAATTATATAAAGAAAACAGCAGTGACTCAGTCTGAAAATGACTTAATATTATCATGTTTTCTTACACATTACATTTATTTTTATTGAGGAAAAGCAACATGGAGGTTAGTGATTATTTTTGAAAGAAATAACCTATTTCTAATTCTAAAAAATGGTTAATATCTGTGTTTGGTTGCTTATAGGGTAGAAGGAGTAAAATTGCCTCATTCAACTTGGAACTGACTATGTCATTTTAATGGAGCATTGTGACTTCAAATAGACCCGATGCTTGAGATAGACTGGGTCATTGAATTCCAGCTGCAGCCCTCCTTCAGAACAGTTGAGCACTGAAGTCCTGGACTGAGAATATGGCTTTTTAAAGCAACAATCCTAGTAGAACAGAAGAGGTGTGGACTAGTTAGGGATAGGTTTAGAAGTACATTCTTTGTAAGAAAGGTGAGACTTACCTTCTTGTGTTTTAGTATAGTGCGATCTGGATCAAATCTATTACTCTCTTGTTAATCTCCTAACTTCCTACACTATATCCAGTAGAGGACACTTTTGCCTTACACAGTAAAAAAGAACCTCTAGACTCTACCAATGGGATCTGCGCTCTCCAAACCTGCATGTTAAAAGGCCTATAAGTTTTGAGGGGGTCCCTTTGTCCGCATGATTATTCTGTAACACATTGCATTTATGGGCATGGTATTATTATACACAGATCCTATCTTTTAAAGAACATTATAATCCACTTAACTGCTAGGATAAGAGAATGACAGACAATTCAAACCATATTGTCTTACAGAAGATATATATAAAATACAGTTATGTGCACCAACTGAAGTTCAAATTTGATTCAATTTAAAACAATCTTGGTCAGATTTTATGTAGTTTGTGGACCCTTTTAATAAAAAATAAAATGCAGATCTTGAGTAAAGACTTGTCATCTGGTTTACAGGTATAGTAACTGTCTATAAGGTAGTGATTTTGCCCCAAACTTACCTTTTCCATTATTTCGTTCAGAAATTACTGTTCTATGTATGGTAAATGAGAAAAATTGTTAGATTCTAGAATTGTGGGTTCTATTCACAGTTTGAAAAATGAAACAGAAACGTTTCTAATTTCAAATCAGCAGCAAAAAGAAAGAATCAGCATAGGAAATGACAAAATGTTTGTATGATGCATGGTCAGGTTACAAATGGCTAGTAGTAACGCTAATAGGATTGGCACCAGGCAAAGAAAAATTTTCAAGCCATCATTTTTTAGTTAACAGAAGTATAAATCGTTCTTCCTTCCTTTCCTCAATTTTTTTTCCAGGTACCGTTGTATTTTAAAAAGCATGTGTTTCTCTTCTTCAAAAAATCTTCTTAAATATAAGACTAGGAGGCAGGAGGCTTCCAAATCTAGTCTTAGCTCTGTCACTTTAGTGTTTATCCAGCTTGGTTGATCTTTCTGGGCTCAGCTTCTATATCTGTAAAATAAGTGGTTTGGATCAGGTGACCAATAAAGTATCTTTTGATGTTAACACCATAATAAATAGCCAATATTTATTGAGTGCCTCCTATGTGTCGTGCACTGTTCTGAAAAGTTTGCATGTATTTAAACCTCATGGCATCCTATGATACCAGTGCTGTCATTATCGCCATTTTACAGATGAGGGGACTGAAGCCGAAGAAAAGTAACTTAGTCTTACTAAGGTCATACAACTTAGTAAGTGGCCAAGCCAGGGTCTGAATTAAAGCCGTCTAGTTCAAGGCTCTGTCCCCTTCATCACCCTGCTGTACAGCGTGGCCACAAAGTCCCAATGTGTGAGATTTTAAGAAATAGCTGTTGAGGACCTGAAAACAAATATTAAGCCCAGTTGTAATCAAGTTTCAGCTTCCATGATGGAAGATTATGTTCAGAAGACCACACAATTAAATTTTTTATAGAGAATAGAAGTAAGTACTGATAATCCTCATTGGCATGCATAATAATTTGATGGCCTCTGTATATGTAACCTACTGATCTTTTTATATGAGAAGGACCCAGATTGGACCATAAATTTGTATATTTTTTATATTCTCACAGTAAAATAATCTTGATATATGGTTTTCTGTAATTTAAGAAAAAACTATAAATACGAATACTATGAATTTCAATAATTGTTTCTAATGAACATTAAATTTAAATGAAATTGATAACATTTATAAGTCTGTTAATTAAGTTATGGATTGAAAATCAGATTTGTGAACCTTCTGCCAAGTAGCTGTCTTTTGAAGATATTTCAGTATCTTTTAAACACTATTTTTTGGGTCACAATTAATTTGAATGATGTAACTTTTAAAAATTCCAAACAAAAATAGCAATTTTATTGTAAAAAATAACTTTTTACAGTTTTAAAATATATGTTTATAACTAAAATTTGAAAATCTTAAATTTATATGTACTTCTTAAATGACCCTTTTTTTAGGAGTCTCCTGCTTTCCACTCACCTTTTAACTAGATTGTTCTCGACTCCCAAAAAGTTGACTTATTTTTTGAACATCTCCAACATATTTTTACAGGGGCCTTGGCCGGATTAATAGACATTGCTGCTGATTGGATGACTGACCTAAAGGAGTGCATTTGTCTTAGTGCATTGTGATACAACCACAAAAAGTGCTGTTGAGGATCTAATGAAACAACATTTGAAGACAGGGAAATGTCTATGGTGGAAAACATGGGCAGAATTAATCATAAGTCAAGTGGAGGTAAGTCTTGCTTTGTCTCAAGATGAATTAATAATTGATACAACAACATGTTTCCAATTTAGTTAATTATAGAATTAATCACATATTAGATTATTGCATCCACATTAAATGGATCCATCCTCAACACATTGCAGCAAGAAAGAATTAAGTGCCATATTGTTTCAAGAAGCTTTTGTATTAACTATGCAGTCATATAACAAATCCACTGGATTGTGGTGCAAATATATTTGAGCTGTAGTAGAAAAGAAGTGATGGTTATTGCAGTAGGATCTGTGTAAAGTTACTAAGAAGTCAAGTTATTAAAACTAATATATTACCAAGATTGGGAAGTTTAAATTATGAAAGTATGATTATCAAATAATTTAGTAAAATCAACCTTCTAAGTAGAGATACATTGAAGAAAATCAGAGATTTTTATTTGTGGCATTACAGCATTTAAATGATTAATTTACTATGATCTACAAAGAATATTCTAGAACTTAGGATGTTATATGTGTATTTTTTACATGATGATGTATGGATATATTTTTAAAATTTTATTTTAGCTGAATTTTAGATCTAAAAGGTATATATTTGCGGTAAGATGAGTAGTATGCTGTTTCTCATCTAGCTTAATTGAATTGAGTAATTTAATGATCTTATGGAAAGTTGCAGCAGAATGAAATCTTGAGTGCTGATGCGATTTGTTTCCACCACTGTTTCCAAAAAGTGGTTTGTAGGCACAGGTTGAAGTATGGCTGAGATGCTTTGGTAACAATACTTTAGGGATTAAAGTTTAGGGATTAAAATGAATGTGAAACTCATTTTGAAAATAAAACAGTGCTAGATATTCTAAACATTTATTAGACATTTATAATAAATTGATACTGTGAATTTGTAATGATGATCACCATCTCCAAAAGTAATAATAACATCAGTTTTTCTTATTACAGTAAAATCCATTGTGTATAAATTCTAACTACAGCAAAATTTAGAGCTAGGATATTTACTATTCAATTTATAATATATCAGAAACATCTTATAAAATGATACCATTAATTTTTCTTTTGTGTTTTTTGGTTAGCTATTATTTTCCTCTCAAAACTTTATGGAGATCATTTTTCTGCTGCTTTAGTGGCTGCATTTGTTTTGAGGTCCATCAATCCATTTGGTAATAGCCATCTGGTCCTTTTTTATGTGGAGTATCACACACCATGGTACCTTTTTGAGCTGTTTCCTTTTATTCTCCTAGGGGTATTTGGAGGGCTTTGGGGAGCCTTTTTCATTAGGGTAAATATTGCCCGGTGTCTTCGACGCAAGTCCACCAAATTTGGAAAGTATCGCCTTCTGGAAATCATTATTGTTGCAGCCATTATTGCTGTCATTGCCTTTCCTAATCCATACACTAGGGTAAACACCAGTGAACTGATCAAAGAGTTTTTTACAGACTGTTGTCCCCTGAAATCCTCTTCTCGTTGTGACTACTGAAATGGCATGAATGCCAGTAAAATTGTCGATGACATTCCTGATAGTCCAGCAGGCGCTGGAATATATTCAGCCCAGTGAAGTTATGCCTGGCTCTCCTATTTAAAATCATAATGACAGTATTCACTTTTGGTATCAAGGTAGGTGCTAATGTGAGGTGATATTTGGGCAATGTTGGCATGTTCAAAACATATGTGGAATGACAGAGGTTGTTGTTCCATAAATGACTGAAAAAAGTACTTTTGAGTTTAATTTTAAGTAATGAAAAAGATAATTCCTTAGCATATATTGTTGAGCATGTTATTTGTTGCTATTTAACAAATTACTCCCAAAACTTAGCAGCTTAAGGTAACTACTTATTTTGTTCTTGATATCGGGTCAGCCATTTAGGAAGGGCTCAGCCGGGCATTTTTTGCTTGTGGTCTTTCACATAGTTGTTATTAGACATGGCAAGGGCTAATCATCTCAAAGTTCCTTTTTTCCACTTCCTTTTTAAAAGTGTTTTTGTGGGTACACAGTATTTATATGTAGTTCTGTGGTACATGAAATATTTTGATACGGGCATGCAGTGCTTAATAATCTCAGGGTAAATGGAGTATCCATCACCTCAAGCATTTATCCTTTGTGTTACAAACAGTCCAATTATGCTCTTAATTATTTTTAAGTGTACAATCAAATTATTATTGAGTATAGTTCAAAGACTTCTACATTCATGACTAGCACCTAGGCTGAAAAGATTCAGACACCTGGGCTCCTGGGATCAATCACGCACACTCTCTCTCTCATGCTCGCTCGCTCGTGCTCTCTCTCTCTCTTTCTTTTTCCTCTCTCTCTCTGTGGTTTTTCTAGGGTGGTGGCCTCAGGGTAGATGCATTTCTTACACCATAGCTCAGGGTTCCAAAAGCAAGTGTCCCAAGACGGCTGTTTTTAATGTAGCCAAAGAAGTCTTGCAGCATGACTTGTTTAATTCTATTCATTGAGGCAGTCACAGAGGCCCACCCTGTTCAGAGGAGGGACATACACTTAGTGGGACAAGTGTCAGAGAATTCATGATCATGTTTTAAAACCACTTTTATTAGTTTCCCATTGCTATTGTAATAAATTACCACAACTTAGTGGCTTAAAAGCCACACAAATTTATTATCTTACAGTTCTTGAGATCAGAAGTCTGAAATGGATCTCGCTGCTAAAATTAAGGTGTTCATAGGGCATTCTGGAGGCCGTAGGAGAGAGTACGTTGTTTTGCCTTTTCTGGCTTTAGAAGCTGCCAGCATTCCTTGGCGCCTGGCCCTCTATTTGCATCTTCAAAGCCAGCAATGGCTGGTCAAGTCTTTCTCTTGTTTCATCACTCTGACACAAACTCTGCTAAATCTCTCTTCCACGTTTGAAAAACCTTTGTAATTACTTCAGGCCCACCCAGATATATCAGAAAATAATCTATTTTTTAAGGCAGTGACTTTCTTTCTGCAACCTTAATTCCTCCTTGCCATGTAAAGTAATGTAATCACAGGTTCTGGGAACTAAGCTATGGACATCTTTGAGGAGCCATTATTCTGCCTCATACCAGTATAGGGTATTAGCTTGAAAGGACACTGCAGACTCAGTTAAATTACTAGGTCTATAAATACATGCCTTTTTCCTTCAAGGAATTAAGGCAGCTGGGCCTTATGCCCTGGGACATTGCTTCTTTTGGATTTATAAAATAACAAAATTTGTTGATTAATGATCTATCAGTAAACATAATTTCTTATATGACTATCAGTGATATATGTGGGGAAGCACATATCAGCTTATTCTTTTTCTTTAAATTACTACACCTGTACTTCATGTAATAGTATGTGCTTTTACAGGTATAAATTAATATGGAATAATGGCTTTGTTTCTACAAAATTGGAGTGGTATTAGTTTTTGAAATAAGGTCTCTCTTCTCTTGTCCTCAGTCTGTAGTTAAGAGTTAAAATAATAGAAAAGCCTGGGCCGGTTGCATGCCTGTAATCCCAGCACTGTGGGAGGCCGAGCTGGGTGGATCAAGAGTTTAAATAATAGAAAAGCCTGGGCCGGTTGCATGCCTGTAATCCCAGCACTGTGGGAGGCCGAGCTGGGTGGATCACAAGGTCGGGAGATCAAAACCATCCTGGCTAATGGGGTGAAACCCCATCTCTACTAAAAATACAAAAATTTACCGGGCTTGGTGGCACATGCCTGTAGTTCTCAGCTACTCAGGAGGCTGAGGCAGGAGAATTGCTTGAACCCAGGAGGCGGAGGTTGCAGTGAGCCGAGATTATACCACTGCACTCCAGCCTGGGTGACAGAGTGAGACTCCATCTCAAAAAAAAAAAAAAAAAATAATAATAATAATAAAATAATAGTAATAATGATAGAAAAGCCTTAAAGTTTTACCTTTTTTCTTAGGGGATCGAGTTAAAAGAGCTGTTAAAGCTGTTTTTTTCTACAATAAGTAAGTGTTCTGTGTAACTCCCAACTCTCTCACAGTCAGTTTATCTATAAGAAGTTGGAGGCAATTGGAAGGCCTTTGTTGAGTCTTACCTTTAACTTAGCTCTGGCTGAAGGATGATACCTGGCAAGAGAGTATAAAACACACTTTGATTTTTTTCTATTGTGTATCCTTTTAATGATCCTAATAGACTCAAACATGCCATCATTTTGTGTTTGGCTCATTTCATATTCAGAAGAGTTTATAGCTCTTACTCTTTCAGTAGTCATTTATTATCTTTTATTTTTAAATTTTTTTTCTTTTGAGACAAAGTCTCACTTTGTTGCCCAGACTGGAGGGCAGTGGCGCAATCTCAGCTCGCTGCAACCTCCGCCTCCCAGGTTCAAGCGATTCTCCTGCCTCAGCCTCCCAAGTAGCTGGGATTATAGGTGTGCACCATCACACCAGGTTAATTTTTGTATTTTTAGTAGAGATGGGGTTTCGCCATGTTGGCCAGGCTGGTCTTGAACTCCTAACCTCAGGTGATCTGCCTACCTTGGCCTCCCAAAGTGCTGAGATAACAGGCATGAGCCATTGTGCCCAACCTCTTTCAGTAGTCTTTAAATGATCTTGCTTATGGTGCTTCTTATCTCTATTATCCTCATCAAATTTAATCAATAACTATTTTTCTCTTTTCAATTGGTACATATAAATAGACTTACCTGAGAGATATAGATTTGGTTCAGACCACCACACTAAAGTGAACGTCATAATAAAGCAAGTCACATAAATGTCTTGGTATCTTAGTGCATATAAAAGTTCTGTTTACACTGTGCTGTAGTCTGTTGCATGTACAATAGCATTATGTCTTTAAAAAAAGTAATACCTTAATTTTTTTTATTATACTTTAAGTTCTAGGGTACATATGCACAATGTGCAGGTTTGTTACATAGGTATACATGTGCCATGTTGGTGTGCTGCACCCATCAACTCATCATTTACAGTCGGTATTTCTCCTAATGCTATCCCTCCCCACTACCCCCACCACACAACAGGCCCTGGTGTGTGATGTTCCCCTTCCTGTGTCCAAGTGTTCTCATTATTCAATTCCCACCTATGAGTGAGAACATGCAGTGTTTGGTTTTCTGTCCTTGCAATAGTTTGCTGAGAATGATGGTTTCCAGCGTCATCCATGTTCCTACAAAGGACATGAATTCATCCTTTTTTATGGCTGCATAGTATTCCATGGTGTATATGTGCCACATTTTCTTAATCCAGTCTATCATTGATGGACATTTGGGTTGGTTCCAAGTCTTTGCTATTGTGAATAGTGCTGCAATAAACATATGTGTGCATGTGTCTTTGTAGCAGCATGATTTATAATCCTTTGGGTATATACCTAGTAATGGGATGACTGAGTCAAATGGTATTTCTAGTTCTAGATCCTTGAGGAATCGCCACAGTGTCTTCCACAATGGTTGAACTAGGTTACAGTCCCACCAACAGTGTAAAAGCCTTCGTATTTCTCCACATCCTCTCCAGCATCTGTTGTTTCCTGACATTTTAATGATCACCATTCTACCTGGTGTGAGATGGTATCTCATTGTGGTTTTGATTTGCATTTCTCTGATGACCAGTGATGATGAGCATTTTTTTCATGTGTCTGTTGGCTGCATAAACGTCTTCTTTTGAGAAGTGTCTGTTCATATACTTTGCCCACTTTTTGATGGGGTGGTTTGATTTTTTCTTGAAAATTTGTTTAAGTTTTTTGTAGATTCTGGATATTAGACCTTTGTCAGATGGGTAGATTACAGAAATTTTCTCCTGTTCTGTAGGTTGCCTATTCTCTCTGATGGTACTTTCTTTTGCTGTGCAGAAGCTCTTTAGTTTAATTCGATCCCATTTGTCAATTTTGGCTTTTGTTGCCATTGCTTTTAGTGTTTTAGTGATGAAGTCCTTGCCCATGCCTATGTCCTGAATGATATTACCTAGGTTTTCTTCTGGGGTTTTTATGGTTTCAGGTCTAATATTTAAGTCTTTAATCCATCTTGAATTAATTTTTGTATAAGGTGTAAGGAAGGATCCAGTTTCAGCTTTCTACATATGGCTAGCCAGTTTTCCCAGCACCATTTATTTATTAAATAGGGAATCCTTTCCCCATTGCTTGTTTCTCTCAGGTTTGTCAAAGATCAGATGGTTGTAGATGTGTGGTGTTATTTCTGAGGCCCCTGTTCTGTTCCATTGGTCTACATCTCTGTTTTAGTACCAGTACCATGCTGTTTTGGTTACTGTAGCCTTGTAGTATAGTTTGAAGTCAGGTAGTGTGATGCCTCCAGCTTTGTTCTTTTGGCTTAGGATTGTCTTGGTGATGCAGGCTCTTTTTTGGTTCCACATGAACTTTAAAGCAGTTTTTTCCAATTCTGTGAAGAAAGTCAGTGGTAGCTTGATGGGGATGGCATTGAATCTATAAATTTAATCTATAAATTGGGCAGTATGGCCATTTTCACGATATTGAGTCTTCCTATCCATGAGCATGGAATGTTCTTTCATTTGTTTGTGTCCTCTTTTATTTCGCTGAGCAGTAGTTTGTAGTTCTCCTTGAAGAGGTCCTTCACATCTCTTGTAAGTTGGATTCCTAGGTATTTTATTCTTTTTGAAGCAATTGTGAATGGGAATTCACTCGTGATTTGGCTTTCTGTCTGTTCTTGGTGTGCAGGAATGCTTGTGATTTTTACACATTGATTTTGTATCCTGAGGCTTTGCTGAAGTTGCTTATCAACTTAAAGAGATTTTGGGCTGAGATGATGGAGTTTTCTAAATATACAATCATGTCATCTGCAAACAGGGACAATTTGACTTCCTCTTTTCCTAACTGAATACCCTTTATTTCTTTCTCTTGCCTGATTGCCTTGGCCAGAACTTCCAACACTAGGTTGAATAGGAGTGGTGAGAGAAGGCATCCCAGTCTTGTGCCAGTTTTCGAGGGGAATGCTTCCAAAGTTTTTGCCCATTCAGTATGATATTGGCTGTGGGTTTGTCATAAATAGTGCCTACCATTTTGAGATACGTCCCATCAATACCTAATTTATTGAGATTTTTTTTTAGCATGAAGGGGTGTTGAATTTTGTCGAAGGCCTTTTCTGTATCTATTGAGATAATTGTGTGGTTTTTGTCATTGGTGTCCTTTATGTGATGGATTGCATTTATTGACTTGCATATGTTGAACCAACCTTGCATCCCAGGGATGAAGCTGACTTGATCGTGGTGGATAAGCTTTTTATGTGCTGCTGGATTCGGTTTGCCAGTATTTTATTGAGGATTTTCTCATCGATGTTCATCAGGAATATTAGTCTAAAATTCTCTTTTTTTGTGTGTGTCTCTGCCAGGCTTTGGTATCAGGATGATGCTGGCCTCATAAAATGAGTTACTGAGGATTCCCTCTTTTTCTATTGATTGGAATAGTTTCAGAAGGAATGATACCAACTCCTCTTTGTACCACTGGTAGAATTCGGCAGTGAATCTGTCTGGTCCTGGACTTTTTTTTGGTTGTTAGGCTATTAATTATTGCCTCAATTTCAGAGCCTGTTATTGGTCTATTCAGAGATTCAGCTTCTTCCTGGTTTAGTCTTGGGAGGGTGTATGTGTCCAGTAATTTATCCATTTCTTCTAGATTTTGTAGTTTATTAATGTAGAGGTGTTTATAGTATTCTCTGATGGTAGTTTGTATTTCTGTGGGATCAGTGGTGATATCCCCTTTATCATTTTTTATTGTATCTGTTTGATCTTCTCTCTTTTCTTCTTTATTAGTCTTGCTAGTGGTCTATCAATTTTGTTGATCTTTTAAAAAAACCAGGTCCTAGATTCATTGATTTTTTGAAGGGTTTTTTGTGTCTCATCTCCTTCAGTTCTGCTGTGATCTTAGTCATTTCTTGCCTTCTGTTAGCTTTTGAATTTGTTTGCTCTCACTTCTCTGGTTCTTTCAATTGTGATGTTAGGGTGTCGAATTTAGATCTTTCCTGCTTTCTTTTGTGGCCATTTAGTGCTATAAACTTCCCTGTAAACACTGCGTTAGCTGTGTCTCAGAGATTCTGGTACAGTGTGTCTTTGTTCTCATTGGTTTCAAAGAAAATCTTTATTTCTGCCTTCATTTCGTTATGTACCCAATAGTCATTCAGGAGCAGGTTGTTCAGTTTCCATGTAGTTGTTGGGTTTTGAGTGAGTTTCTTAATTCTGAGTTCTAATTTGATTGCACTGTGGTCTGAGAGACAGTTTGTTGTGATTTCTATTCTTTTACATTTGCTGAGGAGTGTTTTACTTCCAATCATGTGGTCAGTTTTAGAATAAGTCCAATGTGGTGCTGAGACAATGTATATTCTATTGATTTGGATTGCAGAGTTCTGTAGATATCTATTAGGTCTGCTTGTTGCAGAGCTGAGTTCAGGTCCTGGATATCATTGTTAACCTTCTCATCTTGTTGATCTGTCTAATATTGACAGCGGGGTATTAAAGACTCCCATTATTATTGTGTGCAGTCTAATTCTCTTTGTAGGTCTCTAAGGACTTGCTTTATGAATCTGGGTGCTCCTGTATTGGGTGCATATATATTTAGGATAGTTAGCTTTTCTTGTTGAATTGATCCCTTTACCATTTTGTATTGGCCTTCTTTGTCTCTTTTGATCTTTGTTGGTTTAAAGTCTGTTTTATCAGAGATTAGGATTGCAGTCCCTGCTTTTTTTTTGCTTTCCATTTGCTTGGTAGATCTTCCTCCATCCCTTTATTTTGAGCCTATGTGTGTCTTTGCATGTGAGATGGGTCTCCTTAATACAGCACACTGATGGGTCTTGACTCTTTATCCAATTTGCCATTGTGGGTCTTTTAATTGGGGCATTTAGTCCATTTACATTTAAGGTTAATGTTGTTAAGTGTGAATTTGATCCTGTCATTATGATGTTAACTGTTTATTTTGCCCGTTAATTGATGCAGTTTCTTCCTAGCATCATTGGTCTTTACAATTTGGCCTGTTTTTGTAGTGGCTGGTACCAGTTGTTTCTTTCCATGTTTATTGCTTCCTTTAGGAGCTCTTGTTAAGGCAGGCCTGGTGGTGACAAAATCTCTAAGTGTTTGCTTGTCTGTAAAGGATTTTATTTCTCCTTTATTTATGAAGTTTAGTTTGGCTGGAAATGAAATTCTGGGTTGAAAATTATTTTCTTTCCTTTAACAATGTTGAATATTGGCCCCCACTGTCTTCTCACTTTTAGGGTTTCTGCTGAGAGATCTGCTGTTAGTCTGATGGGTTTCCCTTTGTAGGTAACTCGACCTTTCTCTCTGGCTGCCCTTAACACTTTTTCCTTCATTTCAACCTTGGTGAACCTGAAAATTATGTGTTTTAGGGTTGCTCTTCTCGAGGAGTATCTTTCTGGTGTTCTCTGTATTTCCTGAATTTGAATGTTGGCCTGTCTTGCTAGGTTGGGGTAGTTCTCCTGGATAATATCCTGAAGAGTGTTTTCCAACTTGGTTCCATTCTCCCCATCACTTTCAGGTACACCAATCAAACATAGATTGGGTCTTTTCAGATAGTCCCATATTTCTTGGAGGCTTTGTTCATTTCTTTTTACTCTTTTTTTCTCTAACCTTGTTTTCTTGCTTTATTTCATTAATTTGATCTTCAATCACTGATACCCTTTCTTCCAATTGATCAAATCGGCTATTGAAGCTTGTGCATGCATCATGAAGTTCTCATGACATGGTTTTCAGCTCCATCTGGTCATTTAAGGTCTTCTCTATACTGTTTATTTTAGTTAACTACTCATCTAATCTTTTTTCAAGGTTTTTAGCTTCCTTGTGATGGGTTCAAACATCCTCCTTTAGCTCAGAGAAGTTTGTTATTACCGACCTTCTGAAACCTACCTATGTTAACTCGTCAAAGTCATTCTCCATGCAGTTTTGTTCCATTGCTGGCGAGGAGCTGCAATCCTTTGGAGGAGAAGAAGCACTCTGATTTTTAGAATTTTCAGCTTTTCTGCTCTGGTTTCTTCCCATCTTTGTAGTTTTATCTACCTTGGGTCTTTGGTGACCTACAGATGAGGTTTTGGTGTAGATTACTTTTTGTTGATGTTGATGGTATTCCTTTCTGTTTGTTAGTTTTCCTTCTAACGGGTCCCTCAGCTGCAGTTCTGTTGGAGTTTACTGGAGTTCCATTCGAGACCCTGTTTGCCTGGGTATCACCAGTGGAGGCTGCAGAACAGCAAATATTGTAGAACAGCAAATATTGCTGCTTGATCCTTCCTCTGGAAGCTTCGTCCCAGATGGGCAGCCACCTATATGAGGTGTCAGTTGGTCCCTACTGGGAGGTGTCTCCCAGTTAGGTTACATGGGGGTCAGGGACCCACTTAAGGAGGCAGTCTGTCCGTTCTCAGAGTACCCTTGTTGGGAATAGACTATAAGGGGGCAGGGGTGGAAGGAGGAGACCACCTAGAAGGCTCTTAGAATAATTCAGGTCAGATATGGTGGAGATCTGTACCTGACTGAAGCTGGTGGAGGTGGTGAAAGTGGTTGGATTATAGCCATGCTGAAGGTGGAATAGACAGGACTTGTGAATGGGTTGGATGTGGAGTGTGGTAAGTGAGAAATCATGGATGTCTGCAAAATTTTTGACTGAGTAATGACAGAACAATGGAATGGCCACTGGCTGAGTTGGGAAAGACTTTAAGAATAGATTTGGGGGTGGGGTGTCGTGTGCAGAGGAATTTTGGTTTTACACATTATTTTAAATGTCTTTTAGACTTCCAAGTGGGGGTGTCACATAGGCATTAGCATGTATCAGACTCGAATTCAGGAGAAAGGCCCAGCCTGAGCTTCACAGGGGCAGCATCATCCTGAGACAGGAGAGTACCATGGATTGAGTGCAGACAGAGAAGAGGTACAAGGACTGAGCACTGATGTATACCTATGTTTAGATTTGGGGAGGTGAAGAACCAGCAAATGAGGGAGCCGCCAGTGAGGTTCAGTTGGGAGTAGTGACATTCAAAGAAGGGTATTCCACTGGTGAATTTATTAAAAATAAATTGGGTGTGGTGGCTCAGGCCTATAAATCTAGCACTTTGGGAGGCCAAGTGGAACAGGATCATTTGAGTTCAGGAGTTCATGACTAGCCTGTGAAACATAGGCCAGATCTCTACAAAAAATTAAAAAATGAAGATATGAGCTGGGCATGGTAGCATGTGCCTGTAGTCCCAGCTACTTAGGAGACTAAGGCAGGAGGATTGTTTGAGCCTAGGAGTTCAAGGCTGCAGTGAGCTATGATGGTGCTACTGCACTCCAGCCTGGGTGACAAAGCAAGCCCCTGTCTCAAAAAAGAAGGATAATCCTCTAAACCAAATGAATAATGATTTCAAGGAGCAATGACTAACTGTCACGTGTTGCTGATAGGTGAAGTAAATGAGGGCTCACAATGGACCAGTGTGGAAATAAATAACTTCCCCCAGAGCAGGTTCAGCACAATGGTGGCAAACCAAAGCCTGAAAGGAGTGGCTCCACCAGAGATTGGAAGAAGAATTGAAGAGAACTATTGCAATTCTCTATGAGGTTTTCAGAAAAGTAATGCGTGATAGTTTTAAGAGGCAGGATATTATAGCTTTTTTTTTTTTGCTGTTGATCATCTGACAAGGAAAATTAATCTGACATTGATTGGATTTTAAGATGCAGGAAATTACAGCTTTTTTGTTAATGATAGAAATGTTTGAGAGGAAAAATAGAAGAGTGGTCCTTGAGTAGGGAAAGGAGGATGGGGTCTTGGACACATATTCAACCTTCATAGAAAGGAGGAAAGGCAGAGTATAATGGGTAGGAAAGGCAGAGCATAATGGGTAGTTGGTAAGGCAGTGGGATTCCGTTGAAGGTATTTTGGTTGCTTCTATTTTCTCAGTGAAATAAACTGAGGATGGGGTTGGGGGTTGGGGGTTGAGAGATGAGAAAGTAGAATCGATGGGCATCCAGCATGGCCAACTTGAGGTTAAAATAAGACGAGCTGCCATGGTTGTATTTTTTCTCCAGCCACCTGATACTGAGCAGACTCAGGTAAGGAATAGGCAGTTTTAAAAATTTGGCTTAAGGTTAACAGATAAATACAACGAATGGAGAGAAGGGCAGTGGAGCAGAGGATGTGAGGAGGGATTGTAACGATGTGGAATAGAATCTCAAGGCTGGGTAAAGAGGGAATCAGGAATGGAGTGGGTGAAGAATGAAAAAGGTGGTTACATTTGTGAATTATTGGGGACTGTTGTGTTGAAAAATTGTTGGGGTACTAGTGGGAAAGAGAGGGAAGGATGAGTGATGATGTTAAGACCAATGTGATTTGGTCACCTTTTCTAATAAAATATATGTGAGCTAATGGTTACTGTAATGTTTTAATATAAATGCTTGAAATTGAGATTTGGGAGGTTTTCATTACTGGTACTGAGAAGGTACTAGTTTCTAGTTTGTCAATCAATCCCTAATCTAGATCATTGAAAGAGTAAGTCAAGGAACTGAGAGGCTAGTATTATAGGGACCACCTACATATATATTATTATTGTTTTTTTGAGACAGAGTCTCACTCCACTGCCCAGGCTGGAGTGCAGCGACATGATCTCATCTCACTGCAACCTCTGCCTCCTGGGCTCACGTTATCCTCCCACCTCAGCCTCCTGAGTAGCTGGGACCACAGGTGTGCACCACCGTGCCTGGCTAATATTTTGTAGAGACAGAATTTCACCATGTTAATCCAGGCTGGTCTCAAACTCCTGGGCTTAAGCTCTCTGCCCACCTTGGCTTCCCAAAGTGCTGAGCTTACAGTTATGAGCCACCTTGCCCATCCAGACATTAAAATTAATTATGATAGGAATAGTTTAGATAGAACAACATTAAGCTGGTAAGGTCAGTGTTTGAGGTAATACAAAGGTCTTAGGACACTGCCGAGTAGTTTATAGCAATCTGTTTTGTAGCTTTCATTTTTCCTTGGGTGTTATTCTACATACATGTTTGAGAGGTTACATGGAAACTCCATTATTGAACGCTGAGGGGCGAGCTTAGCTAAATTTGAACTGGGTGATGATTTTCTGTTAAATCCTGATTGGATCAAGGTTCTTTATTCATGAAAGAGCCTAGGCACTTAAACTGTGTTCTCAGAGAACAGAGGTATATAGATGCCATTTGGAAGCTACTATAGCCATTGAGTGACCAGATCCTAGGTAGGTAATATTTAGTTAATTAGGTTTAAATGGACTCTGCCTTTAGTGAAGGAAAAAGATAAGGAAGGCTTGGTATCTTCCTGCAGGGAGCTTGCTCTTCAATGAAAAATGTTCACCAGTTGGAAGATCAGTTCCTCCTGAAACAGGTTAGTAGCCCTCCGAGCCAACTGATTGGAGTTTGAGACTGGAAATCCACATTTCTTGTTACTGTCTTCAGGAAACCCCATTCACAACTGTGTTATCCAAATTATAATCACCATATTCTTAGGGTTTGTGTCCAATTTCTGTCTTGGTTCTGATATGCCCAGCTTCCTGAAGATACGCATTCATATTAGGTTTCTGTAAGGAATGGATGAAAAGCCGATTCACCTTTTTTTGTCCTCTTTCATTTGTTCCTTGATAAGAAATCCTTCTGGAATCCTTATTACTGATCATAAGGCATATAAAAAAATTCTACCAACTACACAGTTGAGATTATTGGATCACCAATTGGCAAAATTAAAGGAATCTTTCTAGCTAAACAAATCTTTAATGGGAGATACATGAATTTGGTATTTTTTAAATGTGTTAACATTGGGGCAGTATTTAGAAATAGTTGAGCACCTTAGAAACTAAAGAAATCTGAGGAACAAAGCTAGAACTTCTAAAATTTTATTTAAAATCCATGGTCTAAAACTATTTAAGACCAATGTGACTTGGTCACCTTTTCTAATAAAATATGTGTGAGTTAATTGTTACTGTAATGTTTTAATATAAAACAAGTTAATAGTTCAGATGGTTCCAAGGCCTGGAGCTACTTACATAATTAAAATGGCAGTTCCTTAAAACCTGAGGCCTCCCCATTACAGCTGTAAAAGTTCCTGTACAGTTATGAAAAGGAAGCTGAAGATGTTTTCAGTTTCATTTTGGTTATTACACAAAATGTGACTACCTTGAAGAAAGCATCTTACCTGCCTCCAAAGGCAGCATGAGCCATTGGCAGAAAGGGAGCAGATTTCAGTTGTGGCAGAGATTTTTGACCCCAGAAGGCTTTTTGTCTGAGAAGTCAAGAATCCTTAACTCCCAAGCATCTTATGTTTCCCAGCTCATGCCAGTTTGATTCTATCTGGCACTTAGAAACATGTGACAGGGTCATTTTATTCAATAAGTGCAATTCCAAAGGTTTGCATTACTGAGGAGGATCTATATCCATAAAATATATGCCCTTAAGAAGCTTGCAGCCTAATTGGGGAGCTGAGGAATGCTACTTATATTTAAAATTCTAAGTGTTGTTTTTAAATTGTCTACTCATACCCTTATATAAAAAAGAGTAAGCACCTCAAATATATTTTAAGGAGACAGCTGACAGTAAGAACTTCGGAGAAGTTAAGCCAATCTTACAAAACGTGGAGGTTTAACTAGATGACTTGGGGGCTTTTGTATCTTGAACTTTATAGAAAGGGGAAAAAGTTTATACGATCCACAGCCCCATCCATGAAGTTAGCTACTCTGCATTTCATGGTCTGCCCTCTACTTTTTTTTTTTTTTTTTTTGAGACAGAGTCTTGCTTTTGTTGTCTAGGCTGGAGTGCAATAGCATGATCTAGGCTCACTGCAACCTTTACCTCCTGGGTTCAAGTGATTCTCCTGCCTCAGCTTCCCAAGTAGCTGGGATTATAGGCATGTGCCACCACACTTAGCTAATTTTGTATATTTAGTAGAGATGGCGTTTCACCATGTTGGTCAAGGCAGTCACGAACTCCAAACCTCAGATGATCTGCCCACCTTATCCTCCCAAAATGCTGGGATTACAAGTGTGAGCCACTGCACCTTGCCCTGCCCCCTACTTTTAAGGTGAAGGACATATCATCAGGTTTAAGGAAAATCTGGATCTAGTAAAACACAGCTATCCACAGATTCATACTAAAAATCCAGTGAAATCATTTGCAGTGAAAAACTTTAAAATCTAAATTAATGGCATAGTGATTATTATCTTATACTAATACTGTATACTGTGTATCAATATACTAGGCTTTATTAGTAAATGACAGAGTCAAGAGAAGATTGAAAATAATATACCTAATGGGATAACTGGACTACTTGCTGGGAGTCACCTGGAGACACTACCCAAAATGCAGTTTGGGTAGGTCAGGGTCAGGCACCCTGGAAGAGTGCTGATTGTAGTGTCATGAGTTTCCTTCTGTTCCCCTCCTCACCCACCATAAACCCAGTCCTTAAAGCTACAGCTATTAACTCAAGAGTCAGAAGAAATATTCTTAGTTGCCCATATGATAAATATTGAAACAGGACTCTGTAAGGATGGTCTAGTTAGCCACAGGCATTAGACAGTGGCTTCCTGTGACATATCAGATGTCTTCAGTTGTCTTCCAAAATGTGATTAGGGTCAATCACCATTTAGATGATTTGACTGCCATTTGCTTGTACATTAAAGAAGGAAAACCAGGCAGAAGAACCTTACAAATGTTTTTAGTAAATGTTTATTTTTTGTATTCCTTAAAAACAAAACAAAAATTACAAGTTAAATACTAGTCCTTTGAAATACTGTACACCAAACAAGCCACCTTACTCATGCAGCAAGTTGGTCTATGTTCTCTTTACTTCTGTTTGCCAGATGATCCTTAATAGTTTCTGCAAACAGATTCCTCTTCAACAGATTATATGCAAGAGGTAAAAGCTGGCCAGCAACTTTATGAAAATACTGAAAAATAAAAATATAACATTAAGCAGAGAACATAGCAGATATCCTAATAAGTAGCAGAAAACATATTAAAAAGCACTTGTTTAACAAAGGTTACTTCCAAAGTCATTTTAGCTACACCCTCAAGTGATTTAGGGACAATTTAGGGACAGGCACCTGGCATTCAAAGAGGCAATCTTGTTGCTCTAGAAGACTAATGGCATATCCTGAAAATAAAACCAAATTAAATTTGAGTTTCCTTATTCCCTTAGATTTCATCAACTTTTTCTCAGCCCAAACTATGCCCACAAATACTTATTCTCTCCAGTGTATTCCCAGTCAAAAGTTTAAGTTTTCTTTTCCTTAACTGATTCTGTAAGAACAGCTATGCTGAAAGTGGGTTTTCAGGTCATAGTCCCTTTATCCTCAAATTCCTTCTCTCCCCCATCCCCAATATGTACCACCTTGCAATCCCTGTTAAGAGTCACTGCCTTAGGTTTATCAAAAGATTTTAGATTACTGCTATTATCTACATATATCACCTTTTTGTGGATCATAATAAACATTTAGCCCTTAACATGTGGTAAGTACTGTGCTAAACCTTTTTATAACTCTTACGTGTTATTTCATTCTCAGAACAATTAAGTTTGCTACTCACTGGTCCATATCTTAGGGCTCTACTTATTTATGGCTAGGGCTTCTCTAGCAGGTCAAGCACTACTTGGATTGGTCAATGACTGTCATTCTGGCTGTTAAACATTTTGATTATTTTTACTGCTAACTATGAGGTGGGAAAAGAAAAGTAGTATAATAGTTTACAGCAGGTTCTCAAAATGTATACCACTGATCAGGAGCATCAACTTCACTTGTTGGAAATGCAAATTCTCAGGACCCACCCTGTAACTCAAACTTGGGGAGGGTGAGGAGAGCACCAGTGTATGTTTGGACAAGCCCTCCTGATGACTCTTAACATGCTAAAGCTGGAGAGCTACTGGTTTAGTCTTGCTCCTTCCAGGGTGGTCTGTAGAGCAGCAGCATTACCATCACCTGGGAGCATGACAGGTATGCAGTCTCAGATCTCATTCTGGAGCTACTGATAGAGTGCAGTTTTACAATGTCTGCAGGTGAGTCACATGTATTTTATGGTTTGGGAATTACTGCACTGATTTAGGCACTGACTTTGGAACCAGAATGCTTGTGTGAACCTGGGCAAGATGCTTTGCCTCTCTGTGACTTGGTTACAAAGTAGGTTAAATGAGAATTAAATGATCTGTGGATGGGTATGCACTCGTGCACGTGTGCAGACACAGCTTACAGGTAAAGAGAAAGAAACAAAGGTGTTGGAAAGCTTGCCCAATCCTACACACTGGGGAAGATGTGATTTACAACCAGTTTAGCCCCCCTTACAGTGTTATTGTAAGAAGCTTCAAAGGGTTAAGAACAAACTTAGTTGTGATTTGCTAATCATTGTCACATTAACAAACTGCCAGTCAATTGTACCTCCTGGCAAAGGACACTAGGCAAGAGCAAGAAGATTAGGTCCTTCATTCTTACATTTTGCTACCACTTCAAAACTAAATACAGAAGGATCTAATGCCTAGAATATTAGACTCGACATAAAACCCCAGAACCACACGTATAGTAGGGTAACAGGCTTTACTCCAGGGCACTACAATTTAACATCCATCACCCCAAAAGTTTTAGAGACTGCTCATCTCTACAACAAATGTGCTTAACCTTTCCCAAATGACACAGTAATCATGCTTTTTAAAGTTCTCTCTGTGAGCAGAGATATGAAGAAAAGATGACTTAGAGTAGAAGCAGAAGACTGACCAGTAGCTAGAGCCCATACTGGTCCCATTAGAGACCAATTGCCTCTGGCTTCAAAGAGGAGATATAGGACAGATCAGCCTGTCCAAGTGTAATATAATATGGGCTACATTTTTTCCAGTATCCACATGAAAAAAGAAACAGCTGGGGCAGGAGGAGGAGGAGCTAAAAAAAATTAAAAACAGGTGAAATTAAGGTATTATATTTAACCCGTATTCCCAAAATAGTATTATGTCAACATATAATCAATACAAGAAACATTTAATCCTGTTTTAATTTACAAACTTAAACTAATTAAAATTATACACAATTACAGGCCAGGTACAGTGGCTCACACCTGTAATCCCAACAGTTTGGGAAGCTGAGGTGGGTGGATCACTTGAGCCCAGGAGTTTGAGACCAGCATGGGCAACAGAGTGAGACCTTGTCTTTACGTGGAAAACAAAACCAAAAACACCAATTAGCCAGGCATGGTGGTGCAGACCTGTAGTCCCAGCTACTCAGGAGGCCGAGAGGATAATTGCGCCACTACACTGTATCCTGGGTGACAGAGTGAGACCCTGTCTCTCTCTCTCTCTCTCTCTCACACACACACACACACACACAGAGTAAAAAATTAATAATACAAGTTACAAATTTTGTTCTTTAGTTGTAGCAGCCACATGTGAGGTACTCAGTGGCCATCACACTGGACAGCTTAGCCACATTCATCTTCCCTATGGCACTCCTCTAAGTGGCAGGGGTACAGCAAAAACAAGTCCATATGAATAGTTGCCATCTAAGACCTCTCTCTCTACTGGCTGGAGACTCTGCACAGTAAAGTTTGAGAAGAACTGCATTAGAGAACTGGTTTAAATGCAGATGTCCAGGTCACAACCCCAGAGACTGGTAACTACCAAGGCTAGTTACTTCTGTTCTGAAAAATAGATGGCCAAGTATGTGTGTTCGGCAGGAATACATGGTTCCTTGAGAAGGTGCTAAGTGTGATTTCCCTTTAGGTTTTATCCCCCCAGAACAGGATGATCAATAGAGGAATACCAACAGGGCCGTTCACAATAAGGGAATGGAGATGAGAGTAAAAGAGTTGAGAAGTGATTTTCATTCTCACTGTTCAAGATACCAATAACTAGATTATGTGCAGTGGTCCATTTTGAAAGTGTTTTTATACTTATATATGAAGTAGTTCAGGATCTTGGGCTTCTGAAAGCTAAATCATTTTACATGCAGATGAAAAAATGTTCACAAAGAACCATAAAAACAGATACTATTTGAAAAATTGCTATTTTGCAAGTTGACTGTAATGTCAAAGGTTCGGAAGTAGTTCCAAGAAAGTAGGCAATAGGTTAAAATTCTTTAAATTCTTAAAAATAACTACCAAATTTTGAGCACTGAGGCAAACATTTTGCTAAGTATCTTAATACTTGTTTATACCCCAACTTCCCCTATGAAGTGAGTATCATTAACTTCATTTTACAGATGAAAAAGACAAGGTTTCGTGGAGTTAAATAATTTGTTGAAGGCCACACAGCTACGAACTCAGTTTTAATTCAGGAATGACTGACTCTAAAACCTAAGCTTACTCTTTATTACCAAGGTCTAGCAACTGTCTCACAAAAGGTATATGGACATACCTACTTCCCAATATAAGCAAAACCTTCCTACATATGCATTACCATATATGCACGTGTTTACATATGAAACACATTACCATCTGTTTCAGGGAGCTCTCTGTCCCCGACATCATTTTCATTTACTGTAACAACCAAGCCTGCACAATCAAAGGTCTTTGTCACAACCCACGTTAAAGAGAAGAATAAAATGTAATCATGGTAAAGAGACATTAAAAAAAACCCAAATACATAAACCCTCAACATTTCTGCCCAAATGTAACATTCAATGGCATTTTATTTCAGTAAATTTGGACTCTAGGGTAAACATTTAACACTGTTTTTTTTTTTCTCAAAAATTAGCTAAAAGTCAAGCACTTGAAGTAATCACAGAACAGTGAAATAATTGGCTTTAATTGAGCCAGTCACTTGGAAGTCTGCCTCCTGATTTGTTAAGGAAGAACCCAATACATCCTAGGAGGCAAGCCAAAATATCAGTTTCCTCTAAGGTCAAAGTACCTGCTTGGTAGAAAGCACAGAAGAACCTGGGTATAAAAGAAAGACAGTAAGAAACAGTTTTTCAGCAAGAAGATATGGTAGGACAGAACTCCTCTCCTCAATCCTGCGAAATTCAGAGCCCCCTATTTTTACCTGGAATATTAGGCTTGTTTGCAAACTTCCCAAAAGTAGGGCAGTTTCTAGGTTTGTAGTGTCTTTTGTGGAGGCAAATCACATAACCAGTGAGCTTTTATCAAGTGGTAGTCTTCAAAGACAAAAACAGGCCCAACTACAACTACCACCATAACCCTTCCAGTTTCCATTCTTCCTTTAATTCATGTTAGTGGTATTATTTTTAGGTCTTTCTTTAACAAAACATCTGTACAAATACTCCGCTTTGTGCAATTCAGTGAAAAGTTTCCAAGGCAGAGGAAGCACACAACCCAAAAAGCAAACTCCAATTTTAAAGGCTTCTCACCTAAGTCTCTATATCTTAAAGACTTTTCCTCTCGAATCTCCCTATTCTCCCAGTCTCTTGCTTCTTTCATCATCCTTTATTAAGCTGCCAGAAAGGGCAGATTATTCAAAGGAAGTTATTATACAACTGTTTACCACTTGGGAAAAAATGAAGTCATTGTCTTCTATCATAATCTTTATATAAAGATAATTTGCAGCCGGATTTCAGAATTAAATGTAAAAATAAAATCATAAAACTACTAGATGGTAAATTAAAAAAATAATTTTGTGATGGAGAAGAAAAAGTTGACTGTATAAAAATAAACTCTAGTGAAATCAAGAAGACAAATTAACTGATAAAATATATCTGCAAAATATAACAGTAAATGAAAATTAATGTATTTAAATTATAAAGAAGTTTAACAAAGGAAAATACTAACATCCAAATTAGAACACATGTAAGAACAAGACTAATTCTAACCCTGATAGAAAAATGGGTAGAGTTCAGGCAGTCAAAAAAAATGTAACGGCCAACAAAAGTAAAAAATATTTAATGTCCTTTATAATTAAAGAAATGCTAATTAAAACAATGCAGAATTTTATATCTACCAGCATGGAAAAACCAAAAGCACTAAAGAAAACCCCCCAAAATTAAAAACAAGCAAAGAAAAACTACACACACACACACACACACACACACACACACACACACACACACACACACACACTTCTTTGGACCTGGTAATACTATGTCTATGTCTAGGAATTTCTTCTAAAAAAAGAACCAGATAAGTATGTGAATAAAGGTATAAAAGGATATCTATGGCAGGGTTGTCTGTATTTGTGAACAATTTTAAGCAACCCAAACTTTAAACATAAGCACAGTATTCTGCAGCCACTCAAAATTATGAGGTAGATCTTAAATTGGCAATATGAAACGATATACATAACATATTCGTAAGTGTAAAAGGCAGAACATAAAGCAGTGATAAAGAAAAAGACAGCAGTGCTATAGTTGCCAACTCAGGCTGAACAACATACAGTAGGAACCATGGTAGATACATGTTCAGATTTTTTACCTGTACATGTTTTACCTGTACATTTTTTACCTGTACATTTTTTACCTGTACATGGTAGATACATGTTCAGATGATTACCTGTACTAATTGTCCATAAAGAGGTATCAATTAAGAAGTCATCAGAATTGTAATTTTATTATGAAGAATAAGATTACAAATGTAGGAAAACTGTATAGGAATGGGTGACATCCTGAAGCATCAGATCACAGGTGGATGGAGTGACACACCATCATTTTATGCATATTTAACCAATGTTCCTTATGAAGAAATCTAGGTATGGAAAAGGTGAAGTGGCAGAAAACCAATTAGTTAGAAGATGGGTGGAAAGAATGCCAAATATGGAAAATATGAAGTTGGGTTTTCCATGTGTCATTTAAGATTTTGGGCAAGACACAAAACTTCTATAACCCTCAATTTACTTATCTATAAAATAGGATGATAATCCTAACTTTGCAGATTTGTTGTAGGGAGTCAAATGATATAATTTATAAGGGCTCTGCCTTCCAAAGTATGCTAAGTTACTGTTGGTATAGAAACACTGATTTCTAGTGTGCTATACAGTGCTCTATCATACCAGAGTGGAGACGTTCTTACACTCACACACAAGGACAAAGCCACTAACTCACATATACTAGTGGAACTTATTTCTTCAGTAGAAAAATATGAATTAAATGAAGATCTCACAAAAACAATAGAAGAACAACCTTCCAATAACAGAAAAGGGTATGAAAGTATAATCATCAACGGGGGAGGATTAAAAACATGATTGTCTTGTAAGTTCTTTTTTGTCTTTGTTTTTACCATCTGTTTTTATATAAAGAACAAATACTAAAATGAAACTTCATGGGGGCGGGGTCTAGGACAAAAATATGTATGAAATTTAAACCTGAATCATATCTTATTTATGGGGAAGAATTAAGAAAATCTCCTCTGAAATATAGCTTGTGGTAGAAAAATAAGACTGATTAAATAATTGGCTAACAGCTATTATGTGTATTGATGCTTAGACTTCAGTCAAAACAAATTAGGAATACATTAGGCTACCAATGCTACCCTTCCTCCTAGTCACAAGTTGGGAGAAGCTTCCTATGATAACCAGAAAGGTAAATGGCAATAAAAAACCTTAACTTTTAAAATGCCATGTTGTACATTAAAACGTACGTTTTAAGAAACTTTCCAATCTATTGGAGTAAAGAAAGAGTGCCTAGAACTTATCAGAATATCACCCTTGAAGCTGAATCAACATCAGAGAAGGAACTGAAGTAGGGTTTAATGCCTAAGTACACTAAGGTACTTCATTACCAGTGCTAGTTTATTAAGGAATAACAAGTTCTCCATTTAGCTTAGAACATTCAGATGAACCAGCAAGGGCAGACAAACAGTGAGAGGCTGCAGGAGACTGGGGAGCCCTCATTCCAGTGACAAGTGTTATTTTTCCCCTAGAGGCCATAAGAACAAACTCCTACAGAATTCTCATTTACTCCAAGGCAGAAATCTTCCAGCTTGTCATTAACTTAATCTGAAATCTATAGCTGAAAACCAAAAGAATCCAACACTAAGAAGTATTTGCTCCTTTACAAAATTCTCCCCTCACACTGCAGACATTAGGAGAGATGCAAAAGGAAGTGATGAGATCAATAAGGAAAAAGGAAGAAGCACTGCTGATATAAATGTTTACTGAAGAAAACGTACCTATGTAAATTTCATTATGTACAAAGCAGCTTTCACTTAACTTTATGAAGTGATTAACTGATAAAACAAGATTAAAAGAGTGGTAAATACCGGCATGAGTTACTCAACCACAGCAGTGATATCACCAGTGATGCAATTCAACCAGTGTACCAACCCAAAGGAGCCATCTGATCCCCATTTCAGTGCCATCCTCCTAGCACCCCTAAGGGACAGCATCCAGCTCTTAAGATAGGAATAAAGAAGAGAAAGGCAGGGTAGAGATGGGAAGGATTCAAGAGGGGAAAAAAATCTGCTAAATAGCAAAACAAGAGGCCAACAGATTGAAGTCATACTTTCTTATCTCTCTGTTTCATCTTCATGGTTCTCCATTCCAGTGAGTACCCCAGTTTTCTGGCTGTTTCTGTGAGTTTTTCATCTATGTTTTTCAAGAGATTGGTTTTCTTTTCATCTGTTAACTTCTTTATGTTTTTTTCATCAAAAGTAATCTGAAAAAGAAGTAAAAGTCCTCATTATGTTGCAGGCCACTATACTAAGTACAAAGACCGTTGGAAGTTGAGCCAACTTAAAAATGTCAAATTCCATGCAAGAATAAGTCCACAGAATACTTACCAACACTTTTCTCAAGATCCCTAATAGTTTTCTTCAAATAAGAGAAAAGCAATATTAATAAAAACTGCCAGTCACAGAGAGAGAAAATATGATTCAAATTTATATCAGCACTCTAATGTCTACAATAAAGATATAATGAATAGTTACAAAACTGAGATTAGTCAAGTTTTAAGTTGTATTACTTGATACTAAGATATGGCATACTACTTCGGAGAAGTCTGACCTAACAGAAAAAAAAGTAGACATCAAAAAATTTTTCAGTGCCTGTAACCGCAGCACTTTGGGAGGCTGAGGTGGGCGGATCACTCAAGGTCAGGAGTTTGAGACCAACGTGGGCAACATGGCGAAACCCTGTCTTCACTAAAAATACAAAAATTAGCTGGGTGTGGTGGCATGCGCCTGTATTCACAGCTACTCAGGAGGCTGAGGCATGAGAATCGCTTGAATCTGAAAGGTGGGGGTTGCAGTGAGCCGAGATTGTGTCACTGCACTCCAGCCTAAGACTCTGTCTCAAAAAACAAACAAAAAAATGAAATTCTATCTCTTTTTTTTTTTTTTTTGAGACAGAGTTTTGCTCTTGTTGCCCAGGCTGGAGTGCAATGGCAGGGTCTCAGCTCACTGCACCCTCTGCCTCCCTGGTTCAAGTGATTCTCCTGCCTCAGCCTCCCGAGTAGCTGGGATTACAGGTGCATGCCACCATGCCCAGCTAATTTTTATATTTTTAGTAGAGACAGAGTTTCACTATGTTGGCCGGGCTGGTATCGAACTCCTGACCTCAGGTGATCTGCCCACCTTGGCCTCCCAAAGTGCTGGGATTACAGGCATGAACCACTGTGCCTGGCCTTTTTTTTTTTTCATTTTTAAAGAAACAGAGGACACTGTTACAATAAGGTCAATAGATTTTTTTTTTTTAATGTTGAAATTTGTGTTAAGAAAAATTTAGAACACGTAAAAGGAAAGCAAAGCTACTTTATAAGCTTATACAAAAGAATAATCCAAAGTAGTTTTCAAAAGTATGTAAATATACAGCATGCTAATGCCACTTACGGAAATAATTTTATATTTTATCACAAACAGGTTAAGATTTTTGCCATCAATGTAAAAGGTCAGGAGTAAAGTGAAGAGCGGGAAGGGGTGCCAGACTCCCAAGAAGAAAGGTGCAGGGAGTAACAGCTCCTAGGAAGAAACTCACTCTTATTCACTGACGGCATCTGAGAGTTTGTAGTACTCCCTACAACACTGTTATCAAAAGGCTTAGAACATTTATAGTGGGTGCTAGTCTTAGCTTCATCTTATTTATCAGGAAAAAAAAAAAAAAGGCAAAGAAGATAATCAACTTACCCAAGTTCAGAGAGCTAGTGGATTAAACCAGTAGAGTTACCAGTACAGCTGGTAGATTAGAGTGCCACACACTATTCACAATAGCAGAGACTTGGAACCAACCCAAATGTCCATCAATGATAGACTGGATTAAGAAACTGTAGCACATATACACCATGGAATACTATGCAGCCATAAAAAAGGATGAGTTCATGTCCTTTGCAGGGACATGGATGAAGCTGGAAACCATCACTCGAGCAAACTATTGCAAGGACAGAAAACCAAACACCGCATGTTCTCACTCATAGGTGGGAATTGAACAATGAGAACACTTGGACACAGGGCAGAGAACATCACACACTGGGGCCTCTCGGGCAGTGGGGGGCTGGGGGAGGGATAGCATCAGGAGAAATATCTAATGTAAATGATGAGTTGATGGGTGCAGCAAACCAGCATGGCACATGTATACCTATGTATCAAACCTGCACATTCTGCACATGTGCCCTAGAACTTAAAGTATAATAATAAAAATAAACTGTCACAGAAACCCAAGCCACCAAAATCTAACTTCTGATTACAGCACACAGTTACACTAAATCTTACCTTCAATTATTACCAGCTGTATGTCTAGAGGATATGTTTATATCAATCATAAAATGCAAATTTGATGTCAGTCCTATGTGAATCAATCTTTACAGTCTTCCGCAACACTGTGGCATGGCATATATCCATTCAAGTACCCTGTG
Source organism: Papio anubis (assembly GCF_008728515.1). NCBI lineage: Eukaryota > Metazoa > Chordata > Mammalia > Primates > Cercopithecidae > Papio > Papio anubis. The sequence goes on along the minus strand of NC_044988.1, from coordinate 44,161,734 downwards.
CCATGTATTTCCACACTTTCACACACATACTGCTCCCTTACCTAAAACATCCTTCTTCCCATTCTTTCTAGTAAGTTCTTAGGCATCCATCAAAGCCCACATAAAATATCCTTTTACCTCCGCCACTATTGAAGGCACTTGGTAGCTGCCTTCCCATACATATGACATTATTATGAACTGTCTCTAAGTTTTTGTCTCTGCCTAAACCTACTCTAACACTTTGCTGTGTGATGCTTAAAGATAAGGTGCAATGTGCAACTGAAGCCATAACCATGAACATGAACAGTTTGTGCTGTTACTTTAAATCCATTAGAATTCCTTGAATGCAAAAGAATTTGTACCCATGCATGTTATATGGCATCATGCAATGGCCCTTTGGAAATAGTGGTTCACTAAACTACAGATGTAAATGTTGAAACTTATATATCAAATTCACTCCATTACATAACATTAGAAAAAAAAGCTATCAAGCTCACGCTGGTGTTACAAGTTTCTCAATTTATTTTTGTTCCAAACCTTGAATTTTATCACTGGCAAAAAATAGTTGTTTTCTTTGGTTCATTTGAAAATATTTCTGCCAGTATCTAGACTCGAATAACCAGACTTTGTCAGTGAGTCACTCTTTCTAAAAGTGGGAAAAAGTTCATCTCAAAACTCAATCATACAAGTGCTTTTTTTCCCCTTAGACAAACCACAGTACTTCAGTATGAGAAATGCTGTCTATGTATTTCCTATTTCATCACAGAATGTTGAAGAGATATACTCAATGGTAGACAGCTAACACATGTATACTCCATCACTGACGTTTTTTTCCAGGGACAGGGTCTTGCTATGTTACTCAGGATAAACTTGAACTCCTGGGCTCAAGCAATGCTCCCACCTCAACATTCCGAGTAGCTACCATGTCTGGCTCCATCACAAACATTCTTAAATACATTTGCATGTTACTGCTGTGAATAATGCAATGATTGCTGCTACTCTTGTGGCACTATCTTGATTCCTGCCAAGGAGACAACAGTATTATCTACCATTACCTTTGTGCCATTGGTGCAAAAATAATATTTTGTTATCACAAATAGTTTTGACCCTAAAAGTCCCTGACCCAAGGTCAAAACTATTTACCCTAGTTATTTTAGGAAACAAAATAAGGCAGAAGGAAAAAACAAGTCATTCCTAACTTTGTTGTTCAAAGATACTTAAAAACTGAATATGTTTATTTCCGTATGCATTAGACAGTATGAAACGGAATCATTCTACACTGTTGTTATTTGCCCACTTCATAACAAATTCAACAAATCAATACCAAGGTATTATAGTATATGGATAGTTTATATTTACCTAATCTTCTCTATTGCTGGATATGTTGTTGCCAGTTTTTCATTTGATAAACAATCTGTAATAAACACACATATTTCTGTACCTGTCCAAAATCCCTTTGATGAATATCTGTAAGTGGAATTGCTAACTTAAGGGTATAAATGTGTACTTCATAGGGTGCCTGGCAATGTCATCTGTCAAGAAATCTTAGAATACGGTGGTTTAAACATTTTTCAAACTGCTTTCTACAAAGGTTTTACCAATTAACACATCAGTAAGGGTTCTTATACCCTAATCATCATTGGTTAGTACTATTCTTTAACCTTTAAAAATCTTTGCTGGCTTAATTTTCATTTCTTTAGTTACTATTAAATCTTGCAGAGACAATTCTTTCTCTGGGCATAAAAATTTGTTGATCAAAGGTCTGCCTTGAAAGACCTTACTCCATCTGCCATAAAAATAGATTTTAAAATATATAAAGAAATTAAGTGTTCTGATTAGCTGATTTAAGGAGGTGGTACCCAAAAAACTAAAACCGTTATACTTGAAAAGTACTAAAATAGTTATATCTCAAGTAATTTTTTTACTCCTGTGTTGGAGACAAATTATTGAAGGCAGTTCCTCAAGTAGTCACTTGCTGATCTCCACCTAAATTATAAATATTATTACCCATGTATTTTTTTTTCTTTGGGTTCTCGAGTTAGCTTTAAAAAAGATACCAGAAGAGTCTAGGGTTATGTTAGACGACCACTATTACCTTTCTTTTTAAAAAAGATTTCTATTAAGACAAACATGACTAGTAATACAAATGAAAAGTTAGGTTTTTTTTTTTTTTTTTTTTTTTTTTTTTAAAGATATTCTCTATGTTGGCCAGCCTGAAAAAATTAGGTGTTTTTAGGTGCCAAAGTATTGTAGAATGAATATTTATGGAGCATTTACTATGGGGCAGATACTGTGCACAAAACAAAGCCTCTGCCGTCATGGAGCTTACATGCTAGTGCAAGAGACAGACAGTAAGCAACAGTTTCTAATAAAGATGGCACCAATTTACATTGAACAGTAAATCCAAAGAGTTTAAAAGAACTTATAAATTACAAATACCAAGCAAGGTTTTATAGGAAACTGAGAGGTATTAGAAAACAAAGAGCATTTTTGGACATCTACAATGTAGTTGCCCCGTAGATACACCAGTATGTATGTAGCACAGTCTAGTGGTTGTATTAGGTTGATTTAGTTTGAATTTGCTTTACTGCAAATTTATATTATCAAATCACAGGGAACAAAAGCCCTTTAAAGAGATAGTACTAAAAGAGATCAAATGAAACATAATCTACTTGTATTTGAAGTGATAAAGTTTGCTTTCTTCATTACAATGCAAACTACACAGCTGCTGACAATGAAATTGTTTCAAGTCACGTCTGTGGCTGACATAGCATAGACTGGATCACTCAGCTCTATTCCAATCCCTTCCTCATGAAAGTTTGCTGCATTTCCCATACTACTCTTCAGCCCAGGCTCCACACGGGACCTAGCTTCTTTCAAACAGCTGCAACAGTTTGAAGTCTCAGAGGCAGAAGAGATAACAGGTGGAGGCTGTGCTTCCACGGTCTCCATCAGTGAGCACAGCTGTAGAGGCATCTGATAGTTCTGCAGCAGCTGTAGCTGAGATCCCAGCACCTGGTGCTTAGCTCTATGGGGGCTGAGAGGCAACGGGTAAGGCATCCATTTACCTGGTACAGGTTATACCCAAGATAATATGGTCCTAGAGCCACCCATTGTGGCAGCAGTTCTTGATTTCCCAGCTTCCTGATGGTGGTGGTGGCAGAGACATAAAATCCACTGTGAGCCACACAACTGTCATTCCTGGAAGCTCAGCCTGTCCCCTCAGCCATTCCAAGGATTTTATGAGCATCTCTTTTTACTTCTAAACCTTTCTGTTTGAACTATACACAAGTAATGAACTCTTAACAAGTGTTTAAAAGTAGATGTCTAAAAAATCTTTTGATTTTGCCATGGAACATCTGAGGTCGAGTATTAAGCAAAATAGTTACATAAAACGTGTATTTTTTGGTGAAGAGTGACAAAATAACAGTATAGATAAGACTTCCTTCAAAAGTCATGGAAATTATCTTTAGAAATCTACAGTTGTAGGCTTGCCTCAAACCTGCTTTGTTTTGTTTTTTCGAGATGGAGTCTCACTCTGTCGCTCAGGCTGGAGTGCAGTGGCACAATCTCGGCTCACTGCGACCTCCACCTCCTGTGTTCAAGCGATTCTCCTACCTCAGCCTCCTGAGTAGCTGGGATTACAGGCGTGTGCCACCATGCCCCTGGTTAATTTTTTATTTTTAGTAGAGATGGGGTTTCTCCATGTTGGCCAGGCTGGGCTCGAAGTCCAGACCTTAGCAATGCGCCCACCTTGGTCTCCCAAAGTGCTGGAATTACAGGTGTGAGTCACTGTGCCCAGCCCCGCAAACCCGCTTTGTAATGGACTAATATAGTATAAAAATTGTAAACTTACATAAACATCAGAGAATTTGAGATAAAATATTCTTACTTGACTGTTGCAAATACATTATCTCCATTTGGAACAATTATACAATTTTTCTTTGCTTCATTTATACCAACATATACAAGAAGTTCATCAGGAGAATCCCTGTTTAAGCAAAAGACATTAAAAATTTAGCTGCCCATAATTTATATTATCAGTGGGATTTTAGGTCTACAGACAATTTACCCCTATTTTTTTCCCTCTTTTTAAAGGCCTCTTTTATAAGGGCATTTTTAAAAATTGAAACAAATTTATCGTTTTAAGCTCCAAGTTTCTTAGGAACATCTATGATAAATCTTGACTACATTAAACCTTTCTGTTTGAATTATACACAAGTAATGAACTCTTAACAAGTGTTTAAAATCAGATGTATCATTTATATGATAAATACTTGGCTACAGTATAATTCAATTCCTAGCACCATGTGCATTCTACTGTACTACAGTACTTCTTCCTGGACACATTTCTTCTATTACCTTACATTTAATCTTCACTTTAAAGGATAGCATCTCTACTGGTACAAGCAGACAAGTGGAGTTTCTCTATTTCTTAACCTTCTAGGTATCTTGTATGCATTCATTTAATTCTCATAATATTCCTATCACATATGTACAATTATCCCTATTGTTACAAGACAGGAAACTGAGTCACAGAAAGTTACAGTCACTAATGATACAGGATCACACAGATAATAAACAAGAGGACCAGTGTGACTCCAGAGATCACTCTTAGTTCCCAGTTGCCACTCTGGCACCAGGAAGCACATAGCTTATTAAGCACAAGTCACAACAGCTGCTCTAAATTATCTTGGGCCAAAAGAGTTCTTCTGAACCCAAAAGAGAAAAAAAAGTTTACAAGGAAAGGAAGAACCAGTGAGATTAAACCTAAAGAGTTTACCCATCCTAGGGAAGGTTAAAATGGTAACAGCAAGAACAACAGATGGCTCATATATCCACCAATAGGGGAAAATGTGCCTTTCACCTTGGGTGAGGCTAATGAATAACTATTTATCCTCATTAGCAGGACAGCAGCTGTATTTTAGAGGCAAAGAAAAGATTCTTTACCTGAAATACCCAATGTGGTACTGAGTTTATCTCCAATGGTACTGAGTTTAACTCAGGAGGATCATAGTAAAACCTCCAATGAAGGTTAAAATTCGGGCCTGTTGATTTTTTCTTCATTTTATGTTTTCCAGCAAGGATATCATAAGGACCAACTAACTGAAGTCAAAGGCTTACAGAAAGTGGATCTATAAAGCAAATAAATTTAGACAATACTTTCTGCAGACAGATAGGAAATAATGCTTTTAGTGAGTAAACTATTTCTAAGCAATTGTCTTAAAAAAGTTTCTAAAGTAAAAGAAAATCTTGAGTTATGTGTGAAGATGTCAGTTACAAACATTCAATGGAAAAGAAGTCAGAGTAACAGAAAAGTGGCATTTACATTTAGGATTTCCTCTGAAATTTACCACTGTATTAACTTAACATCTCAAACAATCCTGTTGTTTCTTATTTTAGCCAAAGCAAGACTGGTTTGTATTCCTACAGGCCCATTACCACACTGCAATTAGCCTCAACTACTTGTAGTACACACAGATTAAGGGAGAGAAAGATAGAAAAATGTGTGGATTAAGAATAGTAAAAAACAGGCCAGGCACGGTGGCTCATACCTGTAATCCCAGCACTTTGGGAGCGTGAGGCAGGCTGATCACCTGAGGTCAGGAGTTTCAGACCAGCCTGGTCAACATGGCAAAACCCCGTCTCTACTAAAAATACAAAAATTAGCCAGGTGTGGTGGCTTATGCCTGTAATCCCAGCTACTTGGGAGGCTGAGGTACAAGATTCATTTGAACCCAGGAGGCAGAAGTTGCAGTGAAATGAGATCATGCCATTGCACTCCAGCCTGGGTGACAGGGCGAGACTTTGTCTCCAAAAAAAAAAAAAAAAAGTAAAAAACATTTCTTATCCCTCTTTCCTCTGCCTCAGCTAGCACACCAGATTCCCTTGACTCTTTGACAATCTATTTGGCCAACCCTAACCCTAGATGATTCCATCTCCCTTCTCTATTCACAGATCACAGTCAGTACTACTAAACCACAAAGACATGAAGTCTGTGCAATGTACAATGTATAACTTCAAATGGGTCCTTGCTGCTTCTAAGAGGGAGGGGAGAACACCAGGCAGGACCCTTTATAAGGAGGCAAGGATGAAGAAAGCAAAAAAAATTCCTGTAAGAGGTAATAACGTGAATAGAAGCATGGAGATAATTGGATAGGAAAAATTGTTCAGCTCAAGTGGAGCTTAGGAGAGCATATACTAATTTTTAAAGCAACAAGAAAACTAAAACCATCCATCTCATTAGTCAAAGATAACACAGTTAATAGTCTAGTATACAGTAACAAATTTCCATACTCTCCACGCCCATGAACAGATACAAATATGTAACAAACTGAGATGGATTGTTTTGTAATCTGCTTTTGTCCTCCATCCTGACCCACTTAAATTTTCCGAATATTTTCCATGCTGTTCAATGTTATTTTACATGATTTTTAATAGGGCATGATACTGCATTATAAAGAGGTAACCATCTATTCTTTTACTGATGGACATTTACTATTTCTTTTTTCTGTTCTAAAAATGTTTCAGTGAACATCTTTGCTAATGTTTGTACACAGACATGACTTTTCAAAGAAACTGCTACACAGTTCTGATCTATTGGCAAAATTCAGAATATGTATAAATATACATTTCCACCAATAATGTACGACAGTGCTTACTAGTTAAAAAATTAAAACAGTGCAAAAGGTATATAGTGCAAAGTAATGATCATAGCCCATTAAGAGTTTCTTTCTCCTTTCAGAGACAAAGTAAGCACATAGAAAAGTATATAGGGATATGTGTATACTCCCCCTCCCCCTTTAAAAAAGTACTAATGGTAGCATACTCTATACACTGTTCTTTTTCACTTAACATATTTCAGGCATGATAGTTTATTATTTCCTAAAAATCTGCCTCATTCTTTTAAAACAATTAAGATCTACTGAATATATGTATTATTGGTAGGCATTTAAGCCATTTCCCATTTTTTTGTTTAAATATCCTCCAACATAATTCTTAGTTTATCTAATCCATAAGACAAGTTCTTGGAAGCAGAACTGTTAAATCATATTCAAAGTCCTGCAACATATGAAAGTGCTTACTTTCCTTCACATTCCCCCAGAACGTGATGAAATTATTTACCTTTGCCAATAAAATAGGTGACAGTGGCATTATTATAGCATTAATCTATATTTCTTACTATATTTTCTCTTACTAGAAACATCTTGGAAAATATTCCTTTTCTATGAGCTGTTAATATTCTTGGTTAGGTTTTTTAAAAAAATTATTTTTTATATATATATATTTTTTGAGACAGGGTCTAGCTCTGTTGCCTGGGCTGGAGTGCAGTGGCACAATCTCGGCTCACTGCAGCCTTCACCTCCCAGGTTCAAGTGATGATTGTGCCTCACCCTCCCGAGTAGCTGGGACTACAGGCATGCGCCACCACACCCAGCTAAATTTTGTATGTTTAGTAGAGACAGGGTTTCACCGTGTTGCCCAGGCTGGTCTTGAACTCCTGACTTCAAGTGATCTGCCTGCCTTAGCCTCCTAAAGTGTTGGGATTACAGGTGGAGCCACCATGCCTGGCCAATTATATATATATATATATATATATTTTTTTTTTTTTTGAGACGGAGTCTCACTGTGTCTCCCAGGCTGGAGTGCAGTGGCGCGATCTCGGCTCACTGCAAGCTCCGCCCCCCGGGTTCACGCCATTCTCCCGCCTCAGCCTCCCAAGTAGCTGGGACTACAGGCGCCCGCTACCACGCCCGGCTAGTTTTTTTTGTATTTTTAGTAGAGACGGGGTTTCACCATGTTAGCCAGGATAGTCTCGATCTCTGACCTTGTGATCCACCCGCCTCGGCCTCCCAAAGTGCTGGGATTACAGGCTTGAGCCACCGCGCCCGGCCCCAATTATATTTTTTAGAGACAGGGTCTTGCTCTGTCACTGAGACTGGTGTGATCATAGCTCATTGCAACTTCGAACTACTAGGCTCAATGAAGGATCCCCCCACCTCAGTCTCCCAAGTAGCTAGGACTATAGGCACATGCAACCATGCCTAGTTTTTTATTTTATTTTATTTATTTTTATTTTTTTGTAGAGAAGAGGTATTGCTGTGTTGACCAGGTTGGTCTCAAACTTCTGGTCTCAGGCAATCCTCTTGCCTCAACTGGGATTACAGAGTGTGAGCCACCACACCCATCCCATTTTCCTATTACATTACTTTTTCCATTTATACAAGAATGATTCTGGAGCAACTCACCAGCTGGTTTTTCAGAATCAAGTTCTTCACAGAACTTCCAGAAGTGAAAGAAATCTTCAGGTAAAGAGAGCTTATAATGATTTTCTACTTCTTTTCGAAGGTCATTGGAGACATCAGCTTCACAGAATTTACTTTTCTTTACATCCAACTGTTTTTTCACACTGAAAATTGGCACACAAAACTTCCGTTCTCCAAATTGTCTTTAGTAATTGCAGTAACTCTCCTGGCGCCACAGCAGATTCTCAACCACTTCATTATGTTGCTTCTCCAACTGCAAATATAGAACAGTAGGAACATATGAAGTCCTGAGCTATCCTATCTTCCGTTTTTATAACTGTCTTTGGTCAGACTTTCAAAGACTGGCTCCAACTGAAGATGTCAGAAAAGGCTTAATCTGCCTTGCTAAAGGGCAGTTTTGCTTAAAGGTTAGGTTGCCTGGGTCGACTCCTGACCCTACGTATTTCCAGCTGATTTCCAACCTTAGGCAAGTTACTTAAACTCTCTGTGCCTTGTTTTCTCATCTGCAAAAAGGGCATACAGTATCTCTATCATAGGATTGTTACAAGGAATAAGTTATTATATGTAAAAATACACAGAACAGTCCTGGCAC